>NC_081763.1:7692992-7858715 GCF_963082965.1 Carassius carassius
CATGTCAATTTACATGTCAATGTTATGGTGTCTGTGTGTGAGCAATACTCACTGTGATTTTGGTCTCCTTGATCTCCTTCTCCTTATTCTGCCTCCTGGCCGGGGAGGTGGAACCTGGGCTCTGAGGGGACAAACAGGAGACATCATCAAAACTGCTCTCTGCATCAAAGCTTTCCTCCATCTCCATTGCTCCGTGCCTCCTCTCTTAAGTTCTTTCTTTCTTTCGTTCTTTCGTTCTTTCGTTCTTTCGTTCTTTCTTTCTTTCTTTCTTTCGTTCTTTCTTTCTTTCTTTCTTTCTTTCTCTTGCTGTCTCACTCTTTCTGCACTTTCGCGCTGCTGCTCTGCCAACCTGCTCGACTCCCGCACACAGTCTGACTGCCTGGCTCTGTTGCTGTGGCGAGCGATGCAGAGTGGCGCGTATGTGTGGTGGTGGTGGGGGGGTCTCAGGGGGAGGGGGGTCATGGAAGCGTGACGAGTGTGAGGGAGAGAGAAACATGCAGAGAGAGTTGGTGAGGTACACAATACTTCAACTACACTAAAGAGGGCACACAATCGACAGGAAAGAGGGGGAATCTCTTTTTGTTTTTTGATGTACAGGTCAGATTTCACCCCAAAATCAAAAGGAAAAAAATAATCTAATAAATAAAAATGAAACAAAGCCTGTTTTTAGGACCATTAGCATTTTCTTTTTGAAGTAATTTTTCACTGTAATGCAGAAATAATAATAACAATAAAAATTATACTGTTACTGTGACTGTAATGTTACTTAAAAACTTGAATTTACTATAATTTGAATATATATATATATATATATATATACATGTCGGTTTCTGTTTAGTTCCTTTTTGCCCCTGTTTGGATAATTTCCTAATCTCTTCATTAGTTAATTATCATTCTTTTTTTTCCACCTGTGTTTGTTAATCATCTTGTTTGCTCCTTAGTTGCCTGCCCTTTATAAGCCCTCAGTTTCTTTATCGTATTGTTTTTGGATTAATGTTAATTTTAATGGTTAAATCTGGTTTATACCTATTGAAAGATTCCTTTATCTTCACTCCTTCTTCGTGCACTTTTACTAAAACCAGAACCACCTGACAGAATTCAAGACTGATTGCAGAATGACAATGATGGCTGAGGACGAACTGTGTTGGAGAAGGCAGCTGGTTCTGGTCCGTAGGGCACAGATAAGCACACAGGATGCTGACCATGCCCTTCATCCCAAGCAAGATGAGGAAGCTAAGGAGGAGAAGGCGGTCATCTCCAGATCTAGAGTTTGCTCCAATGTCGGTTCCAGCCCCGGAGCTTGCTCCAGTATTGGCTCCAGCCCCAGAGCTTGCTCCAGTGTCTGCTCCTTGCAAGTGCCTCCCAGAGCGCCCTCCAGTGCCCGCTCCTCGTAAGCACCTCCCAGAGCGCCCTCCAGAGCTCGTTCCAGTGTTGGCTCCAGCCCTTCTTCGCAGTGCTGGCCCCCCTTCTGCCAAGGCAGAGTGGCAGCTGCACACGTGGGGTTCGCAGGTGGATCTGGCAGAGGGAATGGAGACGGGCCAGTCCTTATCTCCTTCTTCATCCGGTGCCCAAACCCTGGGTTCGGAAGCACGCTCGGCGCCACCCTATCGGCCCAATATGAGGAGTTGTTGGAGGTGGTTACTCGCGCAGTAGATAGATTAAAAATCAACTGACCTGCTGAGAAACATTCCGAGCCGCAGAAAATCAACCTAGATGAGCGCTTTCTGCGGCCAAGGCAACCACCTCCACGCCAGAGCTTTCCTTTCTTTCCCGATCTGCATGAAGAAATTGCGAGATCGTGGAACCATCCTTATTCTACCCACCTCTTCGGCCCCGATTCACAATATTATGGCAACATGATGGGGCTGGTAGAGCGAGGTTATAGAGCAATGCCACGGGTCGAAAAGACGCTCGCGGGCTATCTGTCTCCCGGTTCGGCATTGTCTCTAAAGGCTCCGGCGTTGCCCACTAAGCCGCTTAAAACAACATCTACGCTGGTGGGCAAGGGTCATGTGGCAGCAGGTCAGGCTGGGGCATCCCTTCATACTATGGCAGTCCTCCAGGTATATCAAGCCGACCTGCTGGGAGATATCAACGAGGGGGAGGGGATCAACGCCCACGCCACATACCAGCTCCTCATATCGAGAGGCGCAGAAGCAGAGTGTCGCCGTTCGTGCTCCCCCACGCCGGAACCGAGGCCCTTAGCGACGCTCTGAGTCGGAGATTTCCAGGCCCAAATCAGACCATAGGGCAATCATCGAGGCCAGGAAGTCCTCGACAAAGAAATCCTGACACCAGAGTCTCAGGGATACAGAAGGCAGCCCCTACTGGGGTAGAGCACAGTCCGCCTCAGTATACGGTGCCCGTCTCACCTCAGTGCCCTCGGGAGGTCGTTCTGCCAACCCTGCCAGAGTTTCAGGGTGCAGTGGCTTCCAGCGAGCGCTGCTCCCAGTTATATCCGCCCATGAGCGTAGCGGAGCTGGGACGCTCGCCGCCCCTTCGGAGGCCTCTTACACCAGAGGTCAGTCTCGAGAGAACTTATTCCCTTAGTAGATTATTTAGCATCTTGGAAACTACTGCCAAATCTATCTCAGTGGGTCCTGCATACGGTAGAAAAAGGCTACTGCATTCTTTGGCTATCCACCGTCGATATGCAATGGGGTTACACCGACACTAGTTGGCCCCCAGCAGGCTCTGGTTATGGAACAAGAAGTGAATACCCTATTAAACTCTGGAATAACTTATTCTGAGGTCACCGTAGCCACCAGATCCAGTCTGTATCCAGATCAGAGGGTCATTGCAGTCACCTGGATCCAGTACGTATCCATACCAGATGGTGGATCGGCACTTAGAAAGGACCTCTACATCCCTGAAAGACAGCGGAGACAAGGACAACTTGAGCCCCAGATACAGATCCCCTGTAAAGACCTTGTGTCAGAGGACCACCGGGACAAGACCACAGGAAACAGATGATTCTTCTGCACAATCTGACTTTGCTGCAGCCTGGAATTGAACTACTGGTTTCGTCTGGTCAGAGGAGAACGGGCCCCCCGACTGAGCCTGGTTTCTCCCAAGTTTTTTTCTCCATTCTGTCACCGATGTTTTGGCTCCTTGCCGCTGTCGCCTCTGGCTTGCTTAGTTGAGGTCACTTCATCTACAGCGATATCATTGACTTGATTGCAAATAAAGGCACAGACACTATTTAAACTGAACAGAGATGACATCACTGAATTCAATGATGAACTGCCTTTAACTGTCATTTTGCATTATTGACACACTGTTTTCCTAATGAATGTTGTTCAGTTGCTTTGATGCAATGTATTTTGTTTAAAGCGCTATATAAATAAAGGTGACTTGACTTGACTTGACTTGACTATTAACCCTCTGGAGTCTAAGGGTATTTTTGGGGCCTGGAGAAGTTTTGTCATTCCCTGACATTTGTGCTTTTTTCAGTTTCTTATAAACATCTAAATGGCTAATCTCACTGTAATCAGCACAAACTGGGCTATAATAATATGTGAGCATCATGTACATGTATGTACATGTACATTTTTTTTTGAGAAAAAAAAATATGAGTGGTTAGTGAAAGTAAAATTGAGTAAAAATGTGAGTAAAAGTTTTAAATCACTTGAATAAGGCCATAAAAGAGCACGATTTCTGAGTTTGGGTCACCAAACTTGGCTGAATGTCACGTCACTTTCACTTTTTTTTTTTTTTTTAAAACATACAGAACATTGGTTCCCGGGACTTTTGAGAACTGGAGCTTGTAGTCTAGAATTTTTCTTTCTAAATTATGTGAAAATCATCTTGTTTACTCACTCACAGAAAACAATATATTGATTAAAATTTTCTAATTTTCTAAGTAGGCATCAACTATCATGAAAATCATTGTGATTTACACCTGAGAAGACAAAGGCCAGCATAATGAGCTGCATAATGAGCCTTTCAGTCAGCTGAGAGGGAAGAGTTACAAGAAAGAATGTGAGGACAAAATAAATGTATATAGTTTTATGTTTGTAGTTTATTTAGAATATATTTAATTATCCCGCAACATAATTTAATATCCACTTGCAAGTGCAGTTAAACAGTTTATTAGAAACAATCAAAGCTGACTTTCAAACTGAATTTTTTGCATCATTACTCCAGTCACACAATCCTTCAGAAATCCATTTCAATCAGATTTTCTACAAAAAAAAATAATATATATATATATATATATATATATATATATATATATTATTATTATTATCATTATTACTATTAATGTTGAAAAGAGCTGAGAATATTTTTTCAGGTTTTTTTTGGGGGGGGGGGGTAAATTGAAAGAACAGCATTGTTTGTTACATTTGTTACAGTTACATTTATTTGTTACATTTATATTATTTACATCAAGCTTTTGAATGGTATAGTATTGTATATTGTTATTGAAACTTCATAATGTTTCACTTTATTATACATTTAGTCAGGAATAATAGTTTGGAAAAAGTCATTGGAAAAAGTCTAACTAGTAACTAGTAAAATGTTTACACGTTATGTCAAGTATATAAATAAATAAAAAGAGACTTACTCATGTTTATGATCTCTGCTGAATAAAGTGCTTCATTCTTTTTTTCTGAGGAAATCCAAATCTCAAATCCTCAACCACAGATGGGTCTCTGTCAGAAGTAGATGCATTAACAAGAACACAAGTGTACTATTTATGGAGGCTATATCTTTAACACAAAGCATTTATGCAGACTCTGTTGATACTCTCCTTGATTCCTTTAACTCAAAAGTTAAGAATGTTATTGATGATATTGCTCCAATAATAGTCAGTAAGAAAACAAACAGACAGAAATCAGTTTGGAAAAGATCAACAGCAGTTCAGACTATGAAAAGACAATGCAGAAAAGCAGAGCGGATGTGGCGGAAGACAAAACTTGAAATTCACTATAGCATCTATAAAAGACAGCCTTCATGCTTTTAATCTGAAACTAGCCACAGCTAGACAGAATTTCTTCTCAAACCTTATAAACAGTAACTTAAATAACACTCGTATTCTTTTTGCCACTGTTGAGAGACTGACAAACCCCCCCAAGTCAGATTCCCAGTGAAATGCCCAGTGAGTTTGTATCCTTCTTTTCTGAGAAGATCGTCAATATCAGGAAGGTGATTAGCACATCCTCAGGTAAAGCAGAGGATAGACAGATTAGGCCACAATATCAAAAAGATACTATGTCTATTTTTGAAGCAATTGATAGCAAAATTCTGGAAGACATAGTGCAGCACCTAAAATCATCAACCTGCTATCTTGACACACTTCCCACATCTTTTTTCAAAAGTGTGCTTAACTGCTTAGAAGCAGATCTTTTAGAAGTGCTGAATGCCTCACATCTTTCTGGGACATTTCCAAACTCCTTAAAAACTGCATTTATTAAGCCCCTCCTGAAAAAGAGCAATCTTGATAACACCATTTTCAGCAACTTTAGACCAATATCTAATCTTCCTTTGATAGGCAAAATTATAGAAAAGGTAGTTTTTAATCAGCTGAACAAATACTTAAACTCAAATGGATACCTGGACAATTTTCAATCTGGTTTTCGACCACATCACAGCACAGAGACAGCACTCATTAAGATAATAAATGATATTAGCTTAAATTGTGACTCTGGCAAAATATCAGTGCTGGTATTGCTAGATCTCAGTGCTGCGTTTGACACTGTCGATCATAACATACTACTAGAGAGACTGGAAAACTGGGTCGGGCTTTCTGGGATGGTACTCAAATGGTTCAGGTCATAGAAGGGAGTGGCTATTATGTGAGTCTAGGAGAGCATAAGTCTAAGTGGACGTCCATGACATGCGGAGTCCCACAAGGGTCAATTCTCGCACCGCTCTTGTTTAGCCTGTATATGGTCCCACTAAGTCAAATAATGAGAAAGAACCAAATTGCCTATCACAGCTATGCTGATGATACCCAGATTTACCTAGCCTTATCTCCAAATGACTACAGCCCCATTGACTCCCTCTGCCAATGCATTGATGAAATTAATAGTTGGATGTGCCAGAACTTTCTTCAGTTAAACAAGGAAAAAACTGAAGTCATTGCATTTGGAAACAAAGATGAAGTGTTCAAAGTGAATGCATACCTTGACTCTAGGGGTCAAACAACTAAAAATCAAGTCAGGAATCTTGGTGTGATTCTGGAGACAGACCTTAGTTTCAGTAGTCATGTCAAAGCAGTAACTAAATCAGCATACTATCATTTAAAAAACATTATTGAATGAGCACTGTGCAATGTCCGAACTGATTGCACTATATTTTCACTGTTTTTTTATTTTTTTATTTATTTTATGTTTTAAATTCATTTTAAATAAGTACATTTTTAAAAAAATTTAAAAGTTTTAAAATTTCTTGTTTTATTCTTGTTATTATTTTTCTTCATTATTATTTTACTTTCTTTTATGTAAAGCACTTTGAATTCCCATTGTGTACGAAATGTGCTATATAAATAAACTTGCCTTGCCTTGCCTCACGTCAGTCAAGAGAGTCAAAGAATGCCAGTCACTCACTGACAAACAGTTTCAGAGACTATTAGGTATGATGACAGCTGCGACCAACCTGATACCTTTTGGCCTGCTCTACATGAGACCCCTACAGTGGTGGCTCAAGTCCAAGGGTTTTTCTCCGAGGGGGAATCCACTTTGACTATCAAGTTCACGCGGCGATGCCTTCGTGCCTTAGACATGTGGAAGAGACCTTGGTTCTTGAATCAGGGCCCGGTCCTGGGAGTTCTTTGTCGCCGTGTAATGCTAGTGGCAGATGTGTCCCTCACCGGTTGGGGTGTGGTCATGAGTGGCACCCTGGCTGTGGTCTGTGGAGCAGTCGCCCTCTGACATGGCATATAAATTGTCTAGAGATGTTAGCTGTGTATTGAGCATTAAAACATTTCCTCCCAGACCTGATAGGTCACCATGTGTTGGTGCTCACCGATGACAAATTGGTTATCTCATATATCAATCACCAGGGGGGTCTGCGTTCCCGCCCCTTGTACAAGTTGGCACACTAGATCCTTCTGTGATCCCAGGGCAAACTCCTCTCGCTCAGAGCAGTGTATATTCATGAGAGACTGAATGTGGGAGCAGACATACTGTCGAGAAAGGGGCAGAGGCCCTGGGAATGGAGGCTTCACCCCGAGGTGGTGAAGCAGATATGGAGAGTGTTTGGCATAGCCCAGGTGGACCTCTTTGTGACTCAGGAGACATCTCAATGTCACCTCTGGTTCTCTCTAGTTCATCCAGCTCCTCTGGGACTGGATGGAAACTGTGGGTGTGGCCCCTGAGGGGGCACAGCTCATAACATCCGGTCTCTCAACCAAGGTTGTTGAGACCCTCCTCCAGTTCAGAGCTCGCTCAACGAGGAAACTGTACACCCTGAGGTGGAAACTCTTCACCTCATGGTGCAGAAATCGGCAGCTTGACCCTGTTAACTGCACAGTTGGTACAGTTCTGGAGTTTCTCCAAGCTAGACTCTCTGCGGGGTTAACTCAGTCCACCTTAAAGGTGTACGTGTACTCCCGTTCGGGAGCCAGACCAGGAAAAGCTATATTGTATGTGTCCAGTTCGAGCGCTGGACGCATATGTCCACAGAGCTGCCCTGTGGAGAAAATCAGACCAGTTGCTTGTTTGCTACGGTCCCCCTAAAAAGTGTTTTCCTGCCTCTAAGCAGACCATCATTGCATAGTCGAGGCTATCAATATATCCTATGAGTCCTCTGGTCTTCCCCCTCTTTTGAGAGTCAAGGCTCACTCTACTCTGGGTATGATGGCCTCTAAGGCCTTCTCAGCAGGTGTGTCCCTCTTGGACATCTGCAACACTGCTGGATGGTCCATGCCCTCCACTTTTGTCAGATTTTACAATCTAGATATGCAAACTACTCCTGGCTCATCTGTTCACTCGCCTTAGCTGTGCTCTTCGGATACACACTAGGCAGGGAGTTGGAAGTCTGGCAGCATGGGCACATCATTCCCCAAAGCATTCGACGCAGCTAGAGTTCCTAAAGAGGAACGTCCCAAGGTTCCGAATGTAACCCTAGTTCCTCGAAGGAATGAGACGCTGCGTTACATTGCCATTCTTCCGGCACCCCTGCCGGTGCTTGCTTCCCTACTCGAAGCTGAAGTCAGCTGCGCGGCACGTGCTTTTATAGCTTCTTGGTCGTTACGTCACCCCGCCCGTGACATCACGCCCTTCCATTGGACAGATTGCACACGATATTCAGAAACGGTCTCTCCAAAGGCGTTCCCCCAAAGCGTACGACGCAGTGTCTCGTTCCTTTGAAGAACTAGTGTTACATTCGTAAACTTGGGACGTTTATGCTTATTAAAAGATTCCTTTATCTCCACTCCTTTTTTGTGTGCTTTTACTAAAGCCACGACTGCCTGACAGGTAATGTATGTATTTTAAGTTATGCTAATAAAATTAATAAAAACACTGTTGTGGAATCAGGGCAATATTTATAACTGTACGTTTTTGTAAAAAAAAAAATATATATATATATATTTAAGATAATTATAAAAGAAAATATTATGTGGAATCAGAATGAAAAATTGTATTCTTTCCCCAAAGAACAGTTATAAGAATTTTGGACAAAATGTGTCCAATTGTCATGAAAACATTGTGTTATGTCAGGGTGATTTTATTACCGTAATGAAATTTTATAAAAATATATTAAATATATATATATATATATATATATATATATATATATATATATATATATATTTAATATATTTTTTTTCCTAAAGAAGAGTAATGACAATTTAGAGGTAAATATGCTTAATTGTCATGAAAAGTCACAATGAGAAAAATAAAATAAATAAATAAACTGAAATCTTAAATAAACATCCAAAATTATTTTCTTATATACAGTAATATATGTATATATAAAAACATATTTTACATCTTTTTTTTTTTTTTTATAAATACTGGTTAGACATCTCTTTGCAAAATTTAAGAAACCAAGAAATAAAATAAAAAATAAAATAAAATAAAAACTAAAAAGAGCTGTATATGCCTGAGAAATATTTTAGAGAACAGCAGAGACAACAGCTCTTAGCATACTGTTATGCGGTTGCTAGGGTGTTCTGAGTGGTTGCTAGGCAGTTGCTTACTGGTCCAAGTCAAAGAAACCACCCCCAGTCTCTATGATATGCTGGGCTTTAGATATGACTCTAGCTCACCTTCAAATCTATGTTTGTTTGTTTTTTAACAAGTTAATTGTTTCTCTTGGAGTGAAGATTGTAAGTCTGATCTGTCAGAAAAGCAATGACACAATTCCACTCAACAATCAGAAATATAATTAAAGTATCAACTATTCACAGTATAAAGGGTGTGGGGTTAGCAATAAGCTAAAGTTCAATATCTAAAGCTACAGTGTGTGACTGCAAATTTAAATAACAATATAAATAACTATAAATAAACAAAAGAGAGGTAAAATTAGGAGGGAACAGAGTGTTAAAATGACGAGAGGCATTTTACTCAAATGGCACCACACTCCCTTCATTCTCTACAGCATATGTGTTTGAGCGGAGAGGAGGGGAGGAGAGAGAGGGAAGAGGGGTGAAATGGGGCTAATTATCATTGGAGGTAAATTGCAAACTACAGCTGGCTGACAGCAGAGACAAGCCACATGACCTGCAAAAACAAAGCCATTTCTCACCGTGTGAGTGTGTGTGTGAGTCCCAGCGTGAGCTTATCTTTCAGACAGGCTGATGTTTCAAGATTTCTGTATTCATTTTGCATCAGTGTTAGAGCTTCGAGAGGTGTGTGTGTGTCCAAGGCTGGCGAGTGTGAGTGTGAGTATGTGCCTTATTTAAAGCTGCAGACGCTGCATCACCATCCTTGTGTGAGCAGGTGATGCAGACTCTGTGCTTAGCGTGTGTGTAAGCAAATATCTCCCAGCATGCATCAAGCTACGCTGCCTCCCCTCTGTGCTTGACTGTACTAGCATAGCATGTGTGTTTGCATTGTGTGCTGAGCATCTAACCTATTTGCACACACGCCATCTTTCCAATAAAATAAATGGTCAGTACATGGCCAAAGAAACAGCATGCAATGTACTCAGTACAACTAGGAGCTAACGAATGTGCAAAACCTAATTTTCTGTTTTACCATCCAGCAGAACATGTCTTCGCCGGCCCGCTATTTGCGGTTACGCTCCTCACCGCTCACCCAGTCCCATTCAGCAACTGTTCAACACCCTAGATTGTCCCAGCATCCCTCGTCTTCTCCGTCTAACCCTTCCCAGCTCCGCTTAAACCCAACACCTTTCCAATCCTGGCCTGAGATCAAACTCTAACTGCATGCGAGGATCCAGAACTGGGCCACCCATATGGTCTACTCCTTGCCGCTCCCATTTGCTGATGACATGAGCTGCCCTTGTCACGTGGGATAGGGAGGGTTTTATTTGGCCCTGCTTCTCCAGCTTCTTTAACTGTTACTGTCCCCAGATTGGCGCAGATGGCACCAGATCTAATTGACTCACATATTTCTGTCCATATCCAAGCAGTGATGGAAGACCAAGTCATGGTATTTGGTATTTGTAAACTGTTTGCACTTAAGGCTTGAAAATATATTCCACAGAAGATTATATTATGTCTTACTCAATATATTAAGCGGGTGATAACTCAGAATGGGACTGTACCTGGTTGCTGAGGCTGCTCTTCCTCAGGGACAGATCTGGACCCTCCAGCACATGTCCAGAGGCTCCAAGATTCCCAGTTACTGCAACATAAGAGGCAGGAAGTGAGTCTTCATTAACTTCAAAGGTTTCCCATGTTTAAATGTTGGTGTGATTAGTGAATAATGCTCGAGATTGATAACCAGAGAACTGCCTACTAATCAATTTCAATGATACATTACACATAAAGAGAGCATTTATTTTGCTTTCATGGTGGAAGAGCAAGCAAGAACAGCTGAATGGTTTAGCCTGATTCGCTCCTCTCCAGATGAATAGGCTATAAAGATGATGGAGAATGCTAATGAAGTATTTCAGCCTGTGGCGCTAAATGAATAAGAACTGGGTTCTATGACTACACAACAGTATCAGAGATACCTTATCAACATTTCACATTTTTATCAACCAATGCACACATGTCAAAATTAGCCTCAGGCTATATGAAAGAATCACTGTGGCATAAAGACTGATACCACAGCAGTGGTGGAAAGTCCATAAAATCAGATAAATTTGAAAAGGGCAACAAAATTAACTTGAGGCATTTTTACTTTAATGTACATGAACATTCATGTCACATGCACATGAATCATACTGTTCATATCATGTTTTTGATCATGTATCATGGTAATATAATGTTAAAGTACCTTACACTTGTACAATGTGTTATATGATATTTGAACATTGTTAGCACACAAATAGCAAATCTTAATCTTACATTGCCCAAAATCATTTTTTTTTTCCACAAAGGATCCGTTTATCAGCTACAAAAGAACACAAAATAAATGCAATA
The DNA here is from genome assembly GCF_963082965.1 of Carassius carassius. Classification (NCBI taxonomy): domain Eukaryota; kingdom Metazoa; phylum Chordata; class Actinopteri; order Cypriniformes; family Cyprinidae; genus Carassius; species Carassius carassius. The sequence continues at coordinate 7,704,496 of NC_081763.1, forward strand.
CACCTGCAACTATGATAAAAAAGAAGTGGTTAAAAAAATTATATTTTTTTCTCAGCATTGGAACAACATTACTGTGTGTTTTTGTAAAATGCTATTTCAGAAACTGGTAGATACTAGGTTGTAGTGTTAACTTAAAAATAATGCAAACCCACACAATTCGGCCACAAATTCCTTTCTCAGGGTGTCATTTTTCTTGACAAATAACTTTTTATTTTAATAAAAACACAATACAATTTTTTACAAATAACTTCTTTTTTATATATTTCTGGTCTATTACTCTGTAAAATGATTTTTCTAAAGATTTTTTTTTTTCAAATAAAACAAAGATTGCTGGAGCATGTTTAGCAAGAAAAATCTATTTCAGTGTTTAATGTGTTACTTAATTATCTGTGAAATTTACTAGCAATTTCTGAGTAAAAAATGTTTCTACACCACATATATTTATTTTCGATGTTAGACATAGACCCATTCCAAGAAGGGACAAGAAAAGGCATCGTCAGCTTTTTATGTTTGTACATTTGCATAGTAGATGTAATCTGACTTTTGGTTTGAACATTAAAATCTAATTATATTACTCCATAAACACACTGTTCCAGACAGTCAAAACAACTGATATACACAGAAACACACATTAGTAATACCTTTAGTGCTTATGTTGACATAGTATTTCCGTCCCTCAGCTGATGTGTAGCATTTCCAACCCACAGGAAGAGACAAACTCTCGATTTCCTCTGATGACATACTGCAGGAGACTACTGGCTGCTGCTACGGAAACAGAAAGACAAAAACAAATAAATAAACAAACAAATAAATAAACCCTTTTCAGGCAATCATGAGTTATAAATTAAATTAATCAGCATATTAGAATGATTTCTGAAGGATGATGTGACACTGAGTAATGATGCTGAAAATTCAGCTTTTAAATTTTTTTTATTTTAAAATATATAACAATATAAATTTAAAAATAAATTGTAATAGTTGTAAGTCTGGATGTCCTGTACAAAGCACATGCAGGGATTTTCAGAGATATCAAATGTTTGAATGTTTCACCATGACCACTCCCTCTCCTTGGTCTTAAAAAAAATGGCTGACTTAAATTTAGTGATCAAATTCAACACTCTTATGTAAATATGATGTTTTGTATTTATCATTTAAGCCTGACTCAGTGCAAACTGCATCTAAACCAACAACATGTTTATTAGATCCTGTACACACTAAATTACTGAAAGTGTTGTTACCTGTAGCCGAAGAACCGCTTCTCAATATTATTAACTTGTCGTTATCTTTAAGTTACATCAAGCTGGCGTTTATTAAGCCTCTTATTAATAAACCAAAACTAGATCCTAGTGAACTGGCAAATTATAGGCCCATTTCAAATCTTGCATTTATGTCTAAAATTTTAGGAAAAGTTGTGTTTGGTCAATTGTGCTCCTTCCTGCAAAAAAAAGAATATATACGTATATGAAGAATTTAAGTCAGGTTTCAAGCCCCACTACAGCACATATATATATATATATATATATATATATATATATATATATATATATATACGTATATAAAATTATTATGGTACTTAGGTGTCACATTCGCATAAAGGACAGGAAGCAAGTTGCAAGTAAACAATCCTTTATTTGAGAAGTCTGGTCAGGCTGGGTTGATGGTGGGTGACGCAGGGACCTCGATGGCAGCACAGACTGGTGAGAAGGTGGTTGAGTGCGCAGGTGGGTGATGATGAGGGATCCGTGAGATGAATGGTAATCCACAACGACCGAACAGGAACAAGACACATGGAGTAGCTGAGCAGATGGGACACAGACAAGAATCACGGAGGACCTCAAACAACGATCTGACAAACAAGAGACGAAAGACAGGGCATTAAGTAGGCTGGTGGAATGAGCTGCAGCTGCCGCTGATCAAGATGACCAGCGGTAACACCCACATGAAACAATCAACATGACGTAACATGAGACGAGCAGGAAGCAGTACCCCTCCTCCTAAAGACGCCTCCTGGCATCCCTAGACTCCCTTACCTGTCGATTGTAATCATCGATACGAGAGTGATCCAGGATGTCTCTAGCAGGCACCCAACTTCTCTCCTCCGGACCGTAACCCTCCCAGTCCACCAAGTACTGAAATCCGCGTCCCCTCCTTCTTTAGTTCAGAATACGATTGACCGAATAAGTAGGTTCCCAATCTATGAGTCGCGGCGGGGGGGTGGGGGTTATGTTGGGGCACCGGGGCAGGCGGATTAATCGAAGAATGAAATACAGGCTTTATTTTAGATACATGAAAGGCAGGATGAATTCTCCTGTACGCTGGAGGAAGTTTAAGGCGGACTGCCACCAGACTAATGATCTTGGAATGGAATGGAACGGAGAGGAATGTTCTTGGTAGAAAGCCACACTTTTTGACCCACGACATATACGGGAGGCCTAGACCGGTGGCGGTTGGCTTTAGCCTTGGTGCGCACCCCCACTTGGAGTAGAGTCTCGCGGGCTCTTGTCCAAGTGCGGTGACACCTCTGGACAAAGGCGTGAACGGAGGGGACCGCGACTTCGGATTCCAGACTGGGAAAAATGGGTGGCTGGTATCCTACACTACACTCAAACGGAGCCCGTAGCTGATATAGGTAATGTATTGTGGGTGTACTCCACCATCGACAGTTGTTGGCTCCACGAGGAAGGATTCTTGGAGACCAAACATCGCAACACCCTTTCCAAATCTTGGTTGGCTCTCTCGGTTTGACCATTGCTCTGGGGATGAAGCCCTGAGGACAGACTTACAGTCGCTCCCAGTAATCTACAGAATTCACGCCAAAATTTGGACACAAATTGGGGTCCCCTGTTGGAAACCACGTCTGTTGGGAGGCCATGTAAATGAAAGACGTGATCTATGACGGTCAACGCTGTCTCCTTGGCTGAGGGTAATTTGGGCAAGGGAATAAAGTAGGCCGCCTTCGAGAACCGGTCCACCATGGTCAAAACTACCGTGTTGCCCTGGGAGGGTGGGGGGGGCGGTAATAAAATCTAGTGTGATATGGGACCAGGGTCTCGAAGGGACCGGCAGCGATTGAAGTAACCCATCAGGAGGTCGATTGGAAGTCTTACCAGTGGCACAAACCGAGCAAGCCAAAACAAAACTGTGAATGTTGCGATAATGTTGGGATAACACCGCATCTACCCCCACCTCTGACGCATCGACCTCCACCACAAACTGACGTGATGGATCAGGGGTGATTAAGATAGGGGCCGAAACGAAGCAGCCCTTCAGTTTGGCAAACACAGCCTCGGCTGTGTCTGACCACCAGAACGTAGTTTTGGGGGAGGTCAAGGCGGTCAGAGGTGTGGCTAGTTGACTGAAGTTGTGAATAAAACACCGGTAGAAGTTGGCGAACCCCAGAAACCTCTGCAGGGCCTTACGGGAATCTGAACTTGGCCACTCTACCACAGCCTTAACTTTCTAGGGATGCATGCGTATTCCCTCAGTCAACACGATATATCCAAGAAACGGAACAGACTGTGCATGAAAAGCGCATTTCTCCGCCTTGACAAAAAGCCCATTCTCTAGCAACCTCTGAAGAACTCGTCGAACGTGCTGCACGTGTTCCTGGAGAGAAGAGGAAAAAATCAATATGTCCTCCAGGTATATATGACATATATGACATATATGAATTGATCGATCATTTCTCGCAGCACGTCATTATCGAATGCCTGGAAGACCGCTGGGGAGTTGGACAGCCCGAAGGGCATGACCAAGTATTCAAAGTGCCCCCTGGGGGTGTTAAAAGCGGTCTTCCATTCATCCCCCTCCCTAATACGGACCAAATAAAGCATAACGTAAGTCCAACTTCGTGAAGATCGGCGCTCCCTGCAACCTCTCGAAGGCTGAAGACAACAACGGCAAAGGGTATGTATTTTTTATCGTGATGTTGTTCAGTCCCCGGTAATCAATACAAGGTCGCAGCGACCCGTCTTTCTTCCCCACAAAAAAGAACCCTGCCCCCGCTGGAGAAGAGGAAGGGCGGATGAACCCTGAAGCCAGAGAATCAGAAATATATTTCTCCATAGCCTCCCTTTCTGGGACAGAAAGTTAATATAATTTGCCTTTAGGCGGAGACTTACCTGACAGTAAATCTATGGCACAGGCATAGGGACGATGCAGAGGGAGAGAAGCAGCACGAGACTTACTGAACACTTCCTTCAGGTGGAGGTACTCCGCGGGCACGTTAGACAAATCCACTGCTTCCTCCTGAAACATAGACATAGAAACAGACGAACAAGCAGACACTAGACAAGACTCATGACATTTGTTACTCCAGGCCAGGATGGAATGAAGTTGCCAGTCCACTTTGGGGTTGTGACGGAGGAGCCAGTGGTGACCAAGAACTATGGGTGCAAGGGGAGAGTCTAGTATGTAGAATGAGATGATTTCTGAGTGGTTGCCTGATGTGATGAGGGTAATGTTTTCAGTGATGAGTGAGATGACCGGCAGTCTTTGTCCATTGAGGGCGTCAACCGTGATCTGGTGAGTGAGGGGTCTGAGGGGAATTTGAAGTTTGCGTGCGAGTGCATAATCCATGAAATTACCTTCAGCGCCGGAGACCAGAAGTGCTTGACAGTCGTGAAATCGTGCTGACCATCTTAGTCTTACCAGGAGGAGCGTAGATGATGATGAGGTCTTCTCGGGGGAGATCCCACCCGATAGTAGCCTCATACTTACTACCGGGCTTGGCCCTTTACCGGACAGATGTAGGCGCGATGACCGGTCCCACCGCAGTAGAGGCACAGGCCCAGGGACCTCCGCCTCTCCTTCTCCTCCCGGGAAAGCCGAGCTCGCCGACCTGCATGGGCTCGTGATCGTAGGAGGGGCTGGCCGCGTCCCCGCCGCTGACTCGGGCATCTGCAGAAGCTCTCGCTGTGGGATTGGGTAGGTTACGTCGTTCCACTCATGTCAGTCGAGCATCTACCCTTAGTGCCAGCTCAATGAGTCCATTGTGTGAGGTTGGAAGGTCCAGGGCGTAGATCTCCCTCTGGACGCGGTCAGCCAGCCCATGCAGGAACATGTCCCACTGCGCCTCCTCGTTCCATTGACACTCCACCGCCAGGGTGCGGAACTCGATAGAGTAATCCAAAACTGATCTCTCTCCTTGTCGTAATTCGGTTAGCCTTCTAGCCGCCTCCCTCCCGGCGACGGCCCGATCAAAAACTCGCTTCATCTCGGCGCCGAATGTCTGGAACGAGGCGCAGCATGGATCTTGATTCTCCCACACCGCCGTTCCCCATAACGCCGCCCTCCCAGTGAGTAGTGTCAACACGAACGCCACCTTGGGTTGTTCGTTGGAGGAGGTCCTGGGTTGAAGAGAGAAGTGCATAGAGCATCGTGTTAGGAAAGCTCTACAGAAATTAGGCTCACCAGAGTAGGTTTCCGGAACTGGAAGGCATGGTTCCGGCTGGGAGGGGGTCTCCGATGGTGTGGGAGGAACGGACGGTGTGAGCGGTGCAGTGGGGGCTCGCAGAAGCTGTAATTGCTGGGTGAGCTTGGACACCTGCGCCACCAAAGCCTGAACAGCGCGGAGGAACTCTTCCAACACCAATGATGGGTTACTCGCTGCTTACATGGGTGGTCAGATTGTTCTGTCACGATCGCATAAAGGACAGGAAGCAAGTTGCAAGTAAACAATCCTTTATTTGAGAAGTCTGGTTAGGCTGGGTTGTTGGTGGGTGACGCAGGGACCTCGATGGCAGCACAGACTGGTGAGAAGGTGGTTGAGTGCGCAGGTGGGTGATGATGAGGGATCCGTGAGATGAATGGTAATCCACAACGACCAAACAGGAACAAGACACAAGGAGTAGCTGAGCAGATGGGACACAGACAAGAATCACGGAGGACCTCAAACAATGATCTTACAAACAAGAAACGAAAGACAGGGCAAGATGATCAGCGGTAACACCCACATGAAACAATCAACATGACGTAACATGAGACGAGCAGGAAACAGTGCATTCATGAACCATGACATCAGGAGGATATATACTGTGTATATATATATATATATATATATATATATATATATATACATATATATTAGGGGTGTAACGATACGCGTATTCGTATTGAACCATTCGGTACGAGGTTTTCGGTTCAGTACGCGGTACGCATTATGGACCGAACGGTTCGCTGGACTAATTAATTATATTTGGAAAATAAAAAAATTTGTGAAATATAATGATATGCGTTCAACAAGGTAGCCCAATAACCCAAACAATGTAACAGGCAACGCCCCTGACACTCTCGAAGAAGAAAAAAACACCAACTTATATGTTTATGTTAGGCTACTCAGTCAAGCGCTCACTCACTCAGTAATACGCGCTGAAGGCTTGCTGCAAAATGGCCAATGCGTTTAACAGACCAGAAATAGAAGATCCTCCAATAACCAACAGGTCTGGTGTTTGGGTGCACTTTGGATTCCCTGTAAGCCATAATGGTGATGGCAAGAGAGTGGTGGATAAAAAAACAACGATATGTCGCATCTAGGGTAGCCTACACCAGTGGGAATACAAAAAAAAAAAAAAACACCAGCGGGAATACTTGAAACATGTCAACTCATTTACGCCGACATCACCTTAGCGTGTCAGTATCTGGGAAAAGACGGAAAAAAGGAGAAACATACACACATGAAAACTATCCCCACAGCATTTAGACAGACATTTCCAACGGATTCAAACAGGGCAAAAGACATCACCACGGCGTTTGGTAGGCTACATTTACGTTATAGCCGCGGATATGAGACCTTACTATTTACCATTCATTCTATCATCACCCAAACACCAGACCTGTTGGCAGAGGTGGGTAGTAACGAGTTACATTTACTTCGTTACATTTACTTGAGTAATTTTTTGGGGTAACGAATACTTTTCGGAGTATATTTAAAGATGGGTACTTTATACTCTTACTTGAGTAAATTTTTGGGGAAAAATCTGTACTTTTACTTCGTTACTGAGGGCGACGCTCCTCTCGTTACTTTATCTTAATGCAATAAATGTTATAATGCTTCAGTTTATTCCAAACGCGCCGTCTACTTTTCTCTGGGCAATGAGCGATGCCCATTCGCGAATGATTCCTTCTTTTGAGTCAATTCTGTTCAAAGGCTTGATCAAACCAATTGGCAAACGAGTGAATTGGTTCATGAATCAGTTTGAATGAGTCGTTCAGTTCCCTGCCGCACGCGCTGAGCGTCTGAAGTGGTTCACTCGGAGTTGTAACGTTTAAGAACAGAAAGAGCGTTGAAAACGTGGCTGGAACTGCACTGAATTGAAATCTGCAAAGGTTATTATTTGCTAGCGATGGAGATCCTTATTAGATGAACACCGCGTGTGCTGTCTACTGTTTAACAGGTAATAACTTGGGCTACATTCGATTACAGTACACGATACCACTGTGACATTAGTTTGTTGTACATGTGTGGCTTATAACAGAGGGGAACCAAGTTGAATGCAGCTTCCAAAAGACAAAAAATAGCCGATTAAGATTTTATTAATTTTAATACAATCACACTGGTGCAAGTACGTTCAGCGAGTCATATTATCAGCTGCTAAATTCAGATCTGGGATTGCTTGCTGGCGCTTAGCCAGAGATAGATGCGTTTATACAGCGCTGCGCATTATAACAAATCACACATGATTCTTTTGAGCTTATTAAAGCATTGGCCAATCAGAGGTGTTCCGATGAGTCATCGCTAAAATGCCGGTGCTTCCTTCACTCACTCACTGACTGAATACCTCTTTCTGGCGAATTCTCTCGTCAGAAACAACAAAGTGCAGATGTGTGTACGAATCTTTAATTAAGATATTGATTTCACAGTGTTAACAGTTTCAGCAATTTTAATGGGAGTTTCTGAGAGTGATTGAAATCTAGACTGTCAGTGAAAATTATCTTTAATAATGTAAATGTTATTTGCTCTCTTTCTGAACAATGAAAGATTAGTAGCAATATTTATATCACATTAACTTTCAATGTTAAATTCACATTTAATATAAAGTCAGTCGTATTAAAAATATGTTATGGCATGACACCTATATCTGTTACTTAAGTAAACAGACAGGGTTTTATAATAAATTACATAAATTGGAGTAAAGGCTGATGAAATATATACATTTATACACGCACACATACATTACATACATTTTATCTATATATCTAAATAAAAATAGGCTCAGTATATATGACCCAAAGTAACTAGTAACTAACTACTTGAGTAGATTTTTATCCGATACTCTTTTACTCTTACTCAAGTAACTATTCAAGACTAGTACTTTTACTTTTACTTGAGTAAATATTTCTAGAAGTACTTTTACTTTTACTTGAGTACAGTTTTTGGGTACTCTACCCACCTCTGCCTGTTGGTTATTGGAGGATCTTCTATTTCTGGTCTGTTAAACGCATTAGCCACTTTGCAACGAGCCTTCAGCACGTACTGAGTGAGCGAGCGCCTTACTCTGTAGTGGAAAACGTAGGTTTTAAGAACATGCTTAATGTAATTGAGCCCCGTTACAATATTCCTTCACGAGCCCATTTCAGACAGACCGTAATTCCTGCTTTGTTCCAAAAAACATAAGCCCTATAGAGAACCAATTGAGTAAAAACACACTCAATATAAAGAGTTATAGAGTTCCATATAAAAAGTTACATCTTTGTATTTGTTCATAACTAATATAACATTTTCATTTTTTTTTATAAGGAGCTGTTTTTGTTTTATACAGTATGCTGCTAAGAAAAAACCATAGAAGATGGGTAAAGAATAGCTCCATCATTGTTCAATGTAAAAAAAAAAAACATACTTTGTTAGTTTTAATAAATAAAACATTTTTTAAAAATCAAGGAAATTTATCTGCCAATTTTTTCTTTTTGCTGTATCTAAAACATACCGAACCGTACCGAACCGAACCGTGACACCAGTGTATTGGATCGAACCGAACCGTGAATTTTGTGAACCGTTACACCCCTAATATATATATATATACATATATATATATACAGTACAGACCAAAAGTTTGGACACACCTTCTCATTCAAAGAGTTTTCTTTATTTTCATGACTATGAAAATTGTAGAGTCACACTGAAGGCATCAAGGGCTATTTGACCAAGAAGGAGAGTGATGGGGGGCTGCGCCAGATGACCTGGCCTCCACAGTCACCGGACCTGAACCCAATCCAGATGGTTTAGGGGTGAGCTGGACCGCAGACAGAAGGCAAAAGGGCCAACAAGTGCTAAGCATCTCTCGGGGAACTCCTTCAAGACTGTTGGAAGAGCATTTCAGGTGACTACCTCTTGAAGCTCATCAAGAGAATGCCAAGAGTGTGCAAAGCAGTAATCAAAGCAAAAGGTGGCTACTTTGAAGAACCTAGAATATGACATATTTTCAGTTGTTTCACAATTTTTATTATGTATATAATTCCATATATAATTCCACATGTGTTAATTCATAGTTTTGATGCCTTCAGTGTGAATCTACAATTTTCATAGTCATGAAAATAAAGAAAACTCTTTGAATGAGAAGGTGTGTCCAAACTTTTGGTCTGTACTGTATATATATATATATATATATGAGCAATAGCTCATAGTCGTGTGATATCGCACAATAACACAATGGCTGTGAATTGCTGTTGGTAATAACAGCCATGCTGATATAGAGCAACATCGCACAGCTATAAGTGGGATATTGCATGTATACAACAGTTTGACAGCACAAGTTTGTAAATAAATAAGAAACAACCAAGGACTGTCTTAAAAAAACATTTTGGATGTGGAACTATTTCCTTCCTTTACGGAAAGTTTAACAGCTGGGCCCAAGTCACTTTAATACTATAGTTACAAAGGATTGTTGAGTTATTAGTTGAAAGCTTATTGTATCACTGTATTAAAAGCTCACTGTATTATGTAATTATGTAAATGAATGAAAGCCTTCTGTAGCGAATCAATGTGTTTGTGTAAGAAAAATATCTATATTAAAAACTTTTATTATTATTATTATTTGTAATTTTTTTTTATCTAATTTGTCAAAGTGCGTTTTTTTGCTGTTTGTATCTGAAGCAATTGCTTGATGCTGCCTTCATGTTGTGTCCTGAAACAATTCATAGTAACAGATGTAATGATAAAACCAGAGTGGTTGGAGACAGCTGTGGCTGTGATGAATCAACTGGCCATCTTTAAGCACAGAGCAGAACACCAAATCATGGAATAAAGGCAAAAAGACATCAAGGGCTATAAACCGAATAGCTCAGCCGATCACGTGTTTTAAAGGAATCAGTGAGGACCACTGTGAACTGATCCCTCTATTGATGCAAAACATAAAAGAGATTCTACACCCACTCTGTCCACCCTCCATATTTCTCTCTGTTTGAACTGCTCTACTTACAGTGCATCAGTCCCTCCATCTATCTGCCTCATACTACATCTGTGAAGAAAGCATGGAAAGTGGAGGTTTCTCTCCATAAAGCAACCTCTGTTCTGTGCCTGTCTGTCACAAGTTAAGCAAAATATTTTTCTACCTAACAGTGATTTAAGGATGTCAAATGAGAAAATTACTTTAGACATAGTTGTTCTTTCTTCAACTTTGTAACTAAATTGCATGGTTGTTTATGCAGGGTTTTTTATTTTATTTTTTGATGACAAAGCATAATAATAAGCTATATTGATGCTTAAAACCCCATTTCTACAGTGAAGTGCTATTTTACATTATTTATACATTATTAAAATTATAAATTTCAGTTTTAGTTTTAGTTTAATGTGCTGTCATTTTGTCATTTGACGTGTCATTTGTCAATATTTTTTTTTCTTTTTTTGTGGGAGGGTAGGCTGTTGTCTTTTTGTAAGTTTTTAAATATTAATGTATTTAACATTTAAATAAATTATTATTAATATTAAATAATATAATTTATTAATAATTAACTAATTACGAAATAAATATATAGAAAATATAATAGAAATTATTATAAAAATAATTATAATTTCAGTTCAGTGTCATTTTTATTTATTTACATTTAATGTGCTTAAACGCAAATTTATTTCATTTAGTAAGGGAATTCATTTTCATTTATTTGACATTTTCAAATATTTTATTTCAGTTTTATTTCCATTAACAAATGGATAATAACCCTGATGCAGTGTGACTATATTAAGATATTAAAGACGTCAACATTTTTAATATATATTAAATTTACAGATATAAATAAGATTTTACTAAAGTAAGCTTTTCAAATATTTACTTTACAGTATCTGTAATTTATAAACATTTTTTATATATTTTTTATATAATTTGCAAAACTCACAATAAAATTACATAATTTCTGAACACTGGAGAAAGCAGAATGAAAAACTTTGGTGAATGTGAATGTTACAAAATAATAACAATCACACGTTAAACATATTTTATTAATGTGTTAAGTGTTAAGAATTAACTTAGTATAAAAGTCATATAAAAAAAATACATTTTATACAATATTTTAAAATGCCAAATTATATGTGTGGTGAAAACATTATGTTTTCTTTCAAAGTTAAAGCCAGAACAATATTCCAAAATTGGCCAACAGATTTGCTAATTATGTTTGAATGGGTGCGTGTACTGATTATATGGGTTCGGTTCTTGCAAGCGTCGGTCTGTTCCAAAATCAACAAATAGTGCAATTTTATCCACATCCTATATTTAGACTCAGCAGCGTTGTGGTTTCCAGTGATCGACAGGCACTAAGCCAAACACTTTATTAAAGCACAAGTCATAAAATGATATTGCCACTGATGTGACCTCAATTGACCAACTGGTTTTTATGGATACTAGTAGAAGAGCTGGAGTCAATGGCATTTAAATGAAACCAATTTTTAAAAAGATTATCTCAATTCATAAGCTGAGCTCTATTCATTAGGGGCTACTTATAGAACATATGAGAGAATTTGCCTTGGCTCAGTCCTGCTAGTCGAGAAAGCTAATGAACACGACTATAAACAAACCAGACTCATTTGACATGAGGGCTTTTTCTGTTCTCCTTCAAGACAAGAGAGGGATTTAAAAAGACAAGGGGAAGGTCGACAGCAGGGGCTTGAGAATAAAAACACTCTAAGAGATGTAATGGCCAGGTCTGGTATATGAAACATTTATTCTGTGTTTTGACAACACTTCATTAAAGAATGTGCAGAAATGACTTCCACGTTCTATTTGTGTTGTTTTAGCACCCAATTCACTTAAGGAATTATATAAATTAGGATAAGCTGAAAAAAAACGAACCCAATAACGAGATATTTAGCCCCTCGATTGCTAATTTTACTGGGGGACCCCCTCGAAACGCGGTTAGTTTGGGCTAGTTTTGAGTAGTAATTGAGCAAGTTTTGTTGTGTGAAACCTGGCAACCCTGTCTGTCAAGCAGGTGATGTTATTACTGCTAACATAGGGGATGTATAAAAAAGAATACATTGGCATCATCTTTATTAAAGAGAAAATAATCACTTCATCCGATGATTAAGTGAATAAAATAGCCTTGGCAGCTTACTTACTGGAGATCCACAACTATTGACTTTGTTCTCTCTCACAGGACTTGTGTGTGTGTAGGTGATGTAAAAGAAGAAAGCAGGCATTTGGAGTTTGCCCAAAGCACTGTGAGGCAAGGGAGGGGGCGTCTTAAAACGTTTCTAAACTTAAAACACATTTTTGTCCTGTTTGCGTTACTTACACAATTATTTAATGTGTAAAGGATTGTTTTTGACAATGCACAGCAGGGGCGTCGGACTGGGGGGGTAAAGGGTACCGAGTACCCAGGGCCCGAGGCAGGGGGGGGGCCCTTAGACGTCAGTTTTCTATACATACATATACATGCACTAACATTTGTATAGCATTTATGTACAACTAAAAAAGTTCCTGTGCAAAACTAAACTTGTAGTTAGGCGCTGGTTTGGTATAAAAAAGTCATTTTCATGCTGTGCAGGGCCCCACACCCCTCTCGAATCAATGCAAATGGTACGACCCGCAGGTCAGGTGCTTCTGCTGCGGACCCGCGGTGATTGAATCAGTTGATGAGACAGGAGCTGGAGTGAGCCGTGAAGAGTCATGTCTCTCCTTAAGAAAGGAAAATCAGGGGCTCAAAAACGAAAAGAGAAGCAGAATAAAGAGAGAAGGGCAAATGAGGGCAAGCAGTTGCTCACAAATTTTTTTGAAAAGAGAGGTGAGCTCCAAATGCATCATCAAGCATTGACATTGTTTTAACATAAATATCTACTCCCGGTAGAATAGCATACATTTATGTTTGCATTTATGAATAATATACCAATACTTTATAGTATCACACCCTTCATAGCGAGCAAACAATGTTTCTGATTATTACATGGCTTGGCTGAATTCCAATGTAGAATGCGGTCTGTTATTTCTTGATAACAGACCGCTGCGAAGTATAACAGACCGTTGCCATGAAAAACAGCGCGTTGCTATGGACGCGGAACGGACTATTTTCTTTGGCGGAAGCAATACAATCGTTTTTAAATCAATAAACTCTTCTGCTGCAGTTCTCCCCACTCTCAGAGTCAGAAGTTTACATGAAAACACTGTATATTTCCCTCCATTGTCAAAATCTAACACCCGCGAAAACACAGATCGTTAGCGCCTATTTTACCGCATTGTTATGCAAATTAGCTCGCACACGCTCTTACATTAAGTACAGGATTGTTCTCAGTATAATAATGCACATCTTAATGATTGAAAAATGACTTATTTTAAAACATAATTCAAAGACTGAATGTCTAGTTTGGCGGTTAGTTTACCCTGTGATTCTATAGTCTAGTCTGCATTTATTTTAAACAGACAAATAATCATCAATTATCTTGTACTTAGCCTACACTTTAAAAAAAAGGTATTGTGACAATAAAGGATATTTTAGCAACCATTTGAAGCCATATATTTCAGTTTCAGAGTCAGACCCTGCAGCAGCAGGCCCCTCATCATGGCTAGGTGAAAGCAGTGACAGTGAGGTGGATGTGAGTGTGACAGTGAGACAAGGTGAGCTTTTTAACACTTAGTAATTAGTAATTAAGTGTTAAGAGGAAATAAGCAAAATTAGTACATTGTTATTGTACACATTTAAACTTTAAAGTGTAATTACTAATTACAGTTTAAAGTTTACAGTTTAAAGTTTAAATGTGTACAATAACAATGTACCCATTTTGTTTATTTCCTCTTGTAGCAGAGGCAGAAATAGAAGATGAGGTTGATATTCATATAAGTGATCAGAGGGAAAGTGAAGAATGTGATGAAGGTAGTCAGGAGCAGGAGGACAGAGCTGAAGAGGAAAGAGAAGAGAATGAGAGACTTAGGGATACTGGAGAGGGATTGTCAGAGGACCCAGGATTATGGCCAACAACTCTTACTGATAAGCACAGGAAAACTATTGTTCAAATGCTAGCAAAAAACTGGACTTTAAAGACCTGATCAGCAAATTTGCGCATGCAAAGACCCGTCAATGGGCATTTAGTAAAAACTGACATTATTTAGTTTGTGTTTCAGACCAAAGTTTTTCTCATTTGGTATGGTCATTTTCAGAACTGCTTTACAGTATATTTGATTTAGTCCAGGTTTGGACCTGCTAGACCTTTTGTCATCTCAGTAAGTAGTACTTTCGACAATAAAACAAAAATATATTAATCAGAGTGTGGCCTATTTTGTTTACATTTTAAGTGTTTTTATGATAAAAATGCAATACCTTACCCATTGGTATCACTATGGTATTGGGGGCCCAGCAAGATGGTTTGTACCCAGGGCCCAAAATTTGGTGCTACGCCCCTGATGCACAGCATTGTTTTTAACTATATTTTTAGGGGGACAACCCCATTATATGGACTTCCAATGTTGATGTGATACTTTAGTATAGATATGCTACCGTTTACAGCTGCTAATGAAGCTTCAGGAGCTGAAACCCGATTACAATACGGGGCGCTAAATATTTCGGACACTATAAGTGGTAGATCAATTACAACAGACTGTGCCAGAGCTGACCAATCAGAGCAGCCTGAGCTTTTTGGAAAGGGAGGAGTTACATGACACCATTTTCAAATTAAAGCGGAAAACATTTTATGCATTTTGGCCATTCATTTACATGACAACCATGTTTCGGGGATCTGAAAATGCTAACATTTGCAGATGGGTTTCAAAGTGCAAGTTTCTGAAAACAATACCATTATTGTCTATAAAAATGTACATTTGCAAAGACAGCTGGCAATATACAGCATTTTCATTTTGACAATGTTGTTGTCTGTTTGCGAGAAACACAAACTTTACATTTAAATTCCACTTTAAATCAAACTTTAAATCATGAAAATTTATTCTAGCAGACGCTACAAAGTAAAATTATGAACTCATAAATGAGCATATTATTGGCACTTTAAAATCTTCACTCTTCACATTAAAATGTAAATTAAATGCATGTTAACATAATGTTTTGAGTGAGATTTATTTTTGTGTAGTTATATCTAATTGTACAACTTTTTTGTCATGACAATGCAACATCTAAAACCCTAAAACAATTGTACTAAAGACAATAATTCATTCTACAGTATATTATAAATGCATCACTGAAACCTTGATTTTAACTCTAATCAAATAGTCAAAAGCTCTCACCATACTACTCCAATCAAGCATTTCCCAGAGACACAAAAAGAAGTCCACTTAATTAAGAAAACGCAATCCTGTGTGCATCTACGCTCAGTTCAAGTGACTCAGGAGAAGCAGCCAAACTTCTCACACATGTAACTTCTCACTCCTTCATGCTTCAGATGACCCATATCGCAGGGTCAGACATGGAAAGAGTGAACTATCATGTCGCACATCTATTTTCACATTTCCCAAAAGGGGGTCAGATGAAAAATATCTTGCTCTGGTTTCTGGGTTGAGGTAATTTCTAAAAGCCTTCGTTTGGGAGTTCCAGATGCAAGAGACCTAAAAGAGCCTAGTGCAGTGATTTGGCTGTTTTCTTAGGGCTGAGTAGCAGCACAATGTCTGACACTGTGTGGATGGAACCATGGCACTTTCTTAAGCAACAACGCCTGTTTTGTACTGTCAAACTCTCCTTTTCTACTGAATCAAATTGACCCTTGTGTGCAGTGCCTGCTGCCCATGTGGTCCCTCACTTCCTGCTTTAATGAGACTCTCAGACCGAGCTAGAAGTGCTCTACTGTTCTTGTGACTGACAAGACGGATCGCTAAAAGGGGAGGAAGAGATGAAGACAGAATGCTGTCTTGAGACTGCAGCCTAAATGGGGAATTTTGAAGTACAGTTTTCCTGCACAATCTCAAGTCCATGGGCTGGCAGGAAATCAGACACATCCTTGGATGTAAAAGAAGTCTAGAGGAAATAAATGTAACAACTATCTTTGTAATTAGGTGACCACAAACCACTAAAAAAGAACTTTCTCATGCTTCCTTCCTGAAATAACATGTAGGAGCAGGCCATACAACTAATTTAAGACAAATATGCTGTGCAATTGAAGACCAAGTATTTCTTACAAGTTGCTAATTCTAACAGTCTTCAATCTTGAGGTTGTCCACCCTTAATGCATAGTGCATGTGAATCAAAATGACTAAAGGCCTATCGTTTTCTCTACTTTCTCTATAAATACTTGATTTGTTAATGAATATGAATGTTAAAGACCATTGAGATAATGATAAAAACCTCCCTTTGAGGACATCCAGAGAAGGTCTTGTTTGGAAAAATGATTCATACAGAAAATAAATCTTTTCATTTTTGGTGTAGGATTATGATTTGGGTTTATAGTTAGTATATTAGCTTTATGCAAAAACAATGTAAGATGCCTATGGTATGTGTTCATTTAAAGTGTGTGTGTGTGTGTGTGTGTGTGTGTGTGTGTGTGTGTGTGCATGTTTTTGTGACATATCAGAACACAACTCTGTATAATGACATGGGTATGAAACAGGTATTACAAGGAGAGGGTGACTTATGAGGACATAACCCATGTCCAGAGCCGGACAGTAACGGAGTACATTTACTTGAGTACAGTACTTAAGTACAATTTTGAAGGATCTGTACTTTACTCGAGCATCAACCTTGGGGAGCACTCATGACTTTACTCAAGTACATTTGAGAGGCAAATATTGTACTCTTTACTCTGCTATATTTCTATCCATAACCGTAAGTACCCTTTACTTCTTCGGCCCCGTCCACACGGAGACGGAGCTTACCCCAATCCGATCTTTTTTTCATCTCGTCTCAAGAAATATCTGCGTCTACACGAAACCACAAAACGATGTAGTATACATGCCATTTATTAATCTGTGTTAATGTTAGTTAATAAAAAGACAATCGTTCAGTGTTTGTTCATGTTTTTATTGCTGTTACGTGACGTAGCGGTGTCTGATTAGGGGCGAGACGTGGGCTCATGACGTCATCGTTTCAGAAAATATACGGATTCGCCGTCCAGACGAAAACGCAAAACGGCGGATCCATGTGGACGAAACGACTATCCGATAAAAAAATTGTGCGTATTCACAGAAACGTGTCTCCGTGTGGAAGGAAAAAAAGTAAAAAAGAAAAAATATCAGAAACCCTCAAAATGTTGTTTCCCTCTCAATTGTGATTGGATTGTGCAGGCGCCACTGATTGGGACAAGCCTATCAGCAATCACCTTCAGCTTTCCGCCAAAGACTTCATGACAGTACGTACACACACACACACACACGCCCACACTCACACTCACACACACACACAGAGTTGTCACACATAGATTGTGTGTGTGAGAATGCTGTTATTCAGCTGAAAGTATTTTCTTCTGCCTTTGCCTGTATGTCAATGTGAGAGGAAGGGGCTTAATACTGTCACTCAAATGAGTTGAATAATTTTTTTCCTTCTTTGTATGCTGACATAAACACAGCTGATTTTCTCATTTCTCAAAATCATTATTATTTTCTCTTCTATGCTGCGTGTAAAACACGGTCAGGTTCAGAGGTGTGTCAGAACATTGCTATATTGCCTTCTTTGCTGGTTTAGGTTTATTGATTTGATTGATGAAAAAAACATAGAAACTGACATGTACACACAATTGTTAGCTGAATTTTCTTTTCTGATATTACACATTAATGTAAGCTGAGCATTTGCTTTGATGTTCTTGAGTATGCGGTGTGTTTAACAAAGTCAGGTTCAAATGTGGGTGCAAAAAAATCCATTAAAACTCTAGCAGAGTTGTGCCATTGCCTTGTGGGCAAGTGAGAAATGTTAAATAAAGAAACATAGTAAAAAGATGAAAATGACTTGATTTTACTTTCAATTCCTTTTACATTCTCCAAGGCAGTGCTTTAAGTGGCCCAAAAGAAGTGCCGGTACTCTATTATAGCCTATATATATATAGAGAGAGAGTTTTTCGGGACGTCTGGTCACCCTTCCTGAAAGAGCTACTGCATTACTTCATTAGCTTGCGTCTGACCTGCTGGATATCATTCAGGCTTGGAGGGGTGTCAGCCAGCGAGTTATCTGATTCTGATCGTGTTGTTTTAGTACTCAGAGTCTGAAGTCAGGAGAGCATATTAAGTGTTGTTCACTGTATTTGAATTATTACCGAGCCGAGTGTGTGCATTTCACACTCCCTCTCCGGACACGTTGAGTTGTTACTGACAGCAGCAAGAGCGGCGCATGCGCTTTTCACTTGTAAAACTCAAGGGTGTAAGGGTAATGTAGTCTCTGCTCTCGGTGGGACGAATTAGGAAGCTTGCATTGTGATGGACGCTCTGAAAAGCGGCAGCGCAGACAAAAGATTAAAACCTCTATTAAAACAGATGTCCAAAAGAGCGTACCAGTACGCTAAAAGCACGTTCTGGGCGCACGGAGAGGTTGCGGTACGCTCAAGAGCTATATTTGGAAGTGGCGTACTGAGTACCGGTGCGTACCGGCCCACTTAAAGCACTGCTCCAAGGTATTAACATTTTTCATAACTCCATGTAGGACGTTTCTGTACATAAATGTAAGCACTGTGGCAGTAGTAATGCAATATTTAGAAAATGTACTCTTGTACTCTTGATACTCAAGTACTTTTAAAAATAAGTACTTCAGTACTTTTACTTAAGTACACAACTGACTGTAGTACTTTTACTTGTACTTGAGTAAAATTTAGCAAGGGGTATCTGTACTTTTACTCAAGTAATAAAGCTGTGTACTCTGTCCACCTCTGCCTATGTCCCCATTTTGCAAAACGCTTATAAATCATACAGAATGAATTTTTTTTTTTGAGAAAGTAAAAATGCACAAAGTTTCCTGTGAGGGCTAGGTTTAGGTGTAGGGTTGGTGTAGGGCCATAGAATATACAGTTTGTACAGTATAAAAACCATTACGCCTATGGGATGCCAGTTCATGAGGCAGGCTGTTACTGTGAAAGGTTTACTGGAAACCACATCTGTTAAATGACAGTTTGCTATTTACTTTCTATCTACACTAAATATAAAACCAAAACGTATATGGACATGATATATAACACTTCCTAATGATAGATAACAGACGGTAAATGAAAAATATATTTTTAGCCATATATGAAAGCTTGTACTTAAAACACTCCCTTGCAATTGTAAATGTGAAAACCATTAGTGAAAAATTATTTAAACAAATGTTTTTTTCAAAAACTAGATTGCCTGCAATTTTATGCAGTGCTATTTTAGTAATTATTATATACTATTATAGCACTATTATAGTACATTTTTTAAAATTATATAATTATTATATGGCATTATATTATATTGCAGTACATTTATACATATTTTAACATTTTTTTTGATTTTAGAAATTCGATTTTAAGTTAAAATATTCAATTGTAGTTTAAGATTTAATAATCATGTTCTGTGTTTTTGTCAGTGTTTTTCTTCTTCTATTTCTAGCTTATTTGTATCCCTTTTTTCATTTTAGTTTTAGTAAATTAAGTTCATCAGTATTTTTAAAATTATTACAGTATGTTATTTTATGCCAAGGCAACATTTCACATTTTTATTTTAGCTAGTGTTTTTCAAGTAATATTTATATTTTATCTTATTTCAGTTTTACTGTAATTTAAATATGATTCATTTAAAAAAAAAATTTAATAATGCACCTCTGCAAGCTCGCATTCTTCCTCTATTTTTGAGTTTAGTGCCTACATCTAAAAAGCCAATCAATACCCAATGTACAAAATATGTTGCTACATCTGTTTCAAGACTACTTTAATAACCCTCTAAAATTTGGACACCAGTAAAACACCTGCTATAATGAACTACCTGTGATTTATATGTTGCATGCAACAAATATATATTTTTTTGTGTTAGTACATAGATATTTCTGAACTGGGATCAATGGAGAAAGATGGTATTTGCTGCCAGATGGTGAAGTTACGACATCGACCAGCAGGGACTCACTGGCCCATACTAACCAGACAAACCTTGACCCTTGGTTCACCTTGGACCTGCATTCACATTAATTCCTGGTCTAAATGGAGATGAACGATAGCTGCAAAAATCGTTGGTGCATGACACGTCAGCAACTTCTCTTTAGTTAAACAAACCTATCTGTGGGCAGAAGACGCCCACTGATTGTGGGGGCACTGTGCACGGTAAACCACATCATTAAAGACTAAGAGCAAACACTGTACAGACACTGTACAGATCAGCCACACATATGCAGAATTACAGCAGTGCCCTTATAATACAAACACTGTGTCGGGTTCAAACAGCAGCTGTGAAGACTGAAAACACATGCAGTTTATGAGGAGACAGGAGCATGTGCAGTGAACAAAAAGTTCACTTTCACAAAGCAGGGCATGTTGTCACAACTTGGTGTTTACTAACACTGATTTGAAAATCCATTTCTGGGAACCAAATAAGAACTTTAAAAAGAAACGTTAAAGAAACGTTAGGACAACATTCTCCAAACTTCCCAAATAACGGATGCTTCGCTTATGTTGTTAAACTTACTGACTAAGCATCTGGAGCTATAAAAATACCCATGCAAGACTGTTGTTCATTGACTTCACTTCTGCTTTTAACACTATACAACGTCATATTCTAGCCAGAAGATTGCTAGAGTATTACAATGACTTTTTAACTAACAGAAGGGTAAAAGTGAATGGTAGCTTCTACCACATGTAGCTACTCATATAAAGGCAATATGTGGGATGCTAAAGGTAACATTTGAAACTATGTGGTAAGCTAATATTCTATATTCTTGAGGTTTTATGAGCAGTATTTATCCTACATTTTTGTTATAGGTCTAAAGGAGTTAAGGAAAATAACACAAAACAGTTGTAGTAATATTTAACTCATGTACAGTAATACTGACATTTAGTTTTTTCCTGGTCAGAACATTTCTAAGGTATTCCAAAGAGAAAGCTCATACAGAAACACATCAGCAGCTGTTAACAAAATGTAAAATGTTTTGCTCTTAGTATCTGGGGTTTCTTTTTTTCCTCTTCACTTGTGTTTTTTTTTTCTGTGCAGAAGATGTGCACTAGCGCCCTCTACCGTATAATAATGAAAACACAGATTCTAGGAGTATAGCTCAAAAAAGTAAACTAAAAGCATACTTTCCTATTTTTAGTTTAAAAGAACTATACGAATACCACACTTGAATAAACTTCTTTTTCGGAAGGGTTTACATCAACACAAGCAACACAAAGGGCAAGGCAAGGAGTACTTGTGATAATTGAAGACAATTATGATTGTTTGCCAGGTGTTTCAGTTGCTTTTATAATAATTCGTAAGTCATGATGTACATTAAGTATGAGAGATTAGGTATTATGGACTCTGAATATTAAGGTTAAGCTGTATGTCTAGTGGACTTGCATGCATTTTAAGTAATCAAATTGATCAAATAATCCCCAGAAGTTCATTATTAAATAAACATCATGCAACTAGTTTTCCAGAGACAGGTGTGTCAGTTTAAAATATTAAATAATTTTTAAATATAAAATAATGAAAGTGAGTTAAAATGATTGTGTAAAAGCATTATATTGTGTTCATTTTTGTGATTCTTATACTGTTACAAGCTGTTTGAATAAAACATGATCAGTTTCAACAAGAACCTATTTATTTTATCTGTATTGATGATAGATGATTGTATTTGATTAGCAAGTTACAAGTAAGTAAACTAAAAAAACTTTTAATTTTGAGCTTCTCAGATGTATTATGTTTATCCACAGGATCCCCTCAAGGCAGTGTTCTTTCACCATTACTACATATTTTTTACACCAATATGTGTCAAAGCTTGCATGAAAACAGGATATTTATTAGTGAGATAGTGAAGTATGAAATTAAGATACCTTGACCTTGACCTTGAAATAAAGATCCTAAAAGGGTGTTTTTGAGGTGAAACCCACTTTTGGTTCCACAAAGAACCTTTTAGTGAACGGTTCTTCAAATATATATATTTTTTTCTTAGTGTGAAGAATATTTTAAAAATCTAAAAACCTAAAGAACTTCACTGTCACTTGCCACACTGCTGTAGGCCAATGATAAATAAATAATAATTTCAATATATTTTTTAATCTAAATGTTTAGCAGAAGTGCTTTTTATTAATGATATTTAAAACGCGTGCAAAAATAACATTTACTACGTTAAATAATTAATCTACTTAAAAGATAAAAGGAGGAAAAAAAGCTCCGTCGGTTGCGCCCTCTAGCGAGGAATCAGGTAGTGGACATCAATGGATAAGCAAACCTAAAGGCACAAATGCATAAAAATGTATTTAAAATATATTTTTTAAATTCATGAATCTGAAATACTGCTCATCCCTGAGCACATATATTTATTATTGTTTAACATATGATATTTAATTAATCCTCATGAATCAGTTATTAAATCACAAATAAATAAATAAGCCTTGTGAATTACTATTGATGAAACAATATCATATCATTTAGAAAGGGAACATCTCAGGTTACTTATGTAACCATGGTTCCCTGAGTAGGGAACGAGACACTGCGACTTCTAGCTTCCTGCCATGCTTTGGACGCCAGCTTCAGATGAGAAAGTGGATGACATGTTCTCCCGACGCCTATTTATACTATAGTCGCACTGGTAGTGACGTCATGGGCTATCGCCATAATTCTGACCGAGCAGACCTATGAACCAAGCTGTATCATAATTCATAATGGGAAAACTTTCATGTGAAAAGCAACAGTGCCTGATTCTATGGGTGAACATTAGTTATTGCAGTTGAAAAACAAGAGGACCTCTTCTTCTATTAGCAGTATAGCAGTTAGAATAATTAGTCATCTACATATATCAGTTATTGTTTTAACCTTTTCTCAGCATTCCTTGGCTCCTTAGCAGAGACACACTGTACTCTGGAGCTGGGAAATAGCAGCCTCAAACTTTGTCTTGTTGTGTGCAGAAGGCTGGTGTTCTGGAAAAAAATGGAAGAAGATGGTACTTTTTAAACGACTTGTGTACTTTTGTTTTTAAAGCTATGATTCTAGACTGCCGTTCCTAACCTTGGCATAGTGGATGAATTATTTTAGTTTTACCTCTAATGTTTCTAAATGATTTTCCTGCTCAAGCAGAGGCAAGTAATCATACAGGTGAGCCAACAGCTTGACTGATGACTTCTGGTACAACTGAACAACAGACTCGTTTAATGGGTCCTTGTTTTTGGTGCCAGCATATAGTGCACTAAGGAGAAGTACAGTATAGCCTCAGTCTTTCCTTTGGCTGGCTTGGGCTTTTGGAA
The DNA here is from genome assembly GCF_963082965.1 of Carassius carassius. Classification (NCBI taxonomy): domain Eukaryota; kingdom Metazoa; phylum Chordata; class Actinopteri; order Cypriniformes; family Cyprinidae; genus Carassius; species Carassius carassius. The sequence continues at coordinate 7,728,218 of NC_081763.1, forward strand.
AGCATTGTTCTTGCCCAGATGGTGATAATGCAGCTTGTTCTCGAAGGAGGTGTCAGTTGTCTGTGGAAACGTACATTCCTCTTCAAGGATGGAAAAGATTCCCATTGGCTGGTAGTCATGAGACTACACAGGGAAATCAGACTTGGTAAATGCTATTCAGTAATTTATGAGGTAACTAAAATTCTATTGAAAGTGTTTACAACTTCCAAGAAGTTCAATGTTTCAAACTGATGGAAACCAGAGAAGTTGAAACAATCTGCTTTTTTAAAAAAAAATATATATATATATATATATTCTCCTTCAAAACAAAACCACATTTGCATGATGTCGCGACTGAAAACGTGTGGAAAACGCTAGGCGCGCGCCACTCTCCTTATTTCCAAGAGCCTATTACTGCATTTGCATTCCCAGCTATGACGGTATATTCAGCATTCAATCCTTGATGGAGCTGAGAAATATCACGTGATTTCCTCATCATTTCCCGCAGTTAGGTCGGTAAAACTGTTTTCGAGTACAAAAAGTAAATTATTGAAGCGGTAATTTTTTTTAATTAGTTGTGTTGTTTTTTTGTTTCATGTGTCACAGTAATGATCAATCTACAGGTTATTTAGTGCTTTAACACATCCTAAAGTTTGCATTATCAAAGTTTTTTAGTATAAAAGTAAATCAGTTTTAAATGCCAGGAGTTCCTGTCGGGACGAAAGTAACAGTTGTTACGGTACATGCTATTCTGTGAATTTCTGTCTCTTGCATCATTTATTAAAATGTTTATGTCATATTATACCAAAAGAATAGGTCTGGGTGAGGGTCAGGAAGACAAACAGTGGTCTGGTTTTATCCAGATGTTTATGAGAGAGCGTTTCTGGACATAGAGGAACATCTGGGCAGCTCCTACCTCGCATTTACCTTAGTTATATTTAGGTTTTAGCCATACCTTAGCTTTTACACCTCCAGCTATGAATTTGCAGTGTTTCCAGATGTTTTAATGCACATTTCGAATTTATGCATAAAAACAACCGGAAGGAAACATGAATAGGCCTACTGTTACGTTTAGAATGTATATTATGCCAATGTAATTTAATTATTATATTGTTCATTCTGTTGAAAAAAATGTTTTATAAAAATACACTGAAATAAAAAAATAAAGTTTGTACAGTCGGGTTTTGAGACATTTGATGAAACTTAAATTTAAAATAAAAATATAAATATAAATATGTAATTTAAATTTTCTTTTTGCAAAAATAAAAGACAGAATATGTTTGCAGTTACATATTAACAAGGTCATAGTCAGGTATACTTAATAAAAATAAGAGCAACAGAAAATAAATCTAGCTTATATTGTTGTGTTACTTTTAACCCACCTGTGTGTTACTTTCGTCCCAACCGATGGGGTCAAAAGTAACAATGTGCAACTTATGTTCAAATTGAAATTATACTGAAGTCTTTCTGCATTTCTACAAAATACCACCTGGTATTGATAGACCACACTTTTGAGTTACTGGCCACAGCAGAAATATATCTCTGTCTACAAAATTATCTTTTAAAATGATGTTTTTCTGAAAAATGGTACTTTCGCCCCTGCTCTCCCCTAAGCTTTAAATATTTGCCTTTTAAATATATACAAATACTATAACGTTTATGATGTATTGTTATAGGTAAAATTACTCTTGCAACGCTCTGATTTCTGAGAGATGCACAGAGAGGCGACAACAATGCGGTGTTTGATTTGCGCTCTTTTCACTCATAAAGTTTACATTCATTCACCTCAGGCGCTGATCTCCTGGCTTACCTGTTATCTAGCAAACACCAGACTGTGTCAGCTTCAGCCGAGTATTACGGCAGAATTATTCCTTGTCCGTTATTAGTTTTTAAGCCATTATCCTTGCCATTCCGAATAAGGTATTCGACTTCAGGCACAACCCTTATTATTACATTACATATTTTATTTTTACATGCAACATACATAAGGTCATAGAAAGTAACAGCTCCACCCAATATTGTTATTCTAAAATTCACGTCGTAGGCTACTTGCAAACACTTTGTATGTATTATGGTTAATGCATCCTGGAGTAGTTGATTGTTTCCAACAGCGCTGAGGAGTCTATGCAAGCCCTAGTACAGTATGACAAAAAGTTTGCTGTATTTATGTGCGCATGCCCAGTAGAGCCAAACGTATCCCTTCTAACTTGTAACCGTGCGCATGCGTCATATCCCGAGCTTTGTGTGTGTGCACTGTGCCAAGGCATCAGTCATTTACATTTTTGACCACAAACATAATGTAAGCAAAAGCAGCATTATTAAGTAAATAAAATGAAAATAAAGTACATAAAAATAATTTGACCTTACAGCTCCAAACTCTGTTCTAGAGGGCCAGTGTCCTTTATAGTTTAGCTCCCAGGGTCGGACTGGGGGTAAAACCAGTACTCATTACCAGGGCCCTAAAGGAAGAGAGGGCCCTTGAAAAGTATGAATCTGAAATATATTTCATTTTACCTGGATATTTTCATGGGTGGAGGGCATGGGGGCCCATCAGGACTGCCTATGCATAGGGCCCGGGATCTTGTGTAACGCCCCTGTTAACTTCAACCCTAATTAAACACACTTGAACCAGCTAATCAAGCTCTTACTAGACACACTAATCTTCCAGGTGTGTTAAGGCCAGTTGGAGCTAAACTTTTCAAAACCTTGGCCATCCAGGATCTAGTTTGGAGACCCCTGTCCTATAGAGTTGTTACTTTGCACATGCTTTTTGATCATTACAAATAATAATGTAAAAATATTTTCTTTGAATAGGAGATATGCTGTCTCTCGCATCACAAACATTATCAGTAGTTAAGTATGTGGTCTTGAAGAGGACCCATTTTTCTCTCATTTGGACTTGGACTTGACTTGGACTCAAATCTATTTGGACTCGGTCTTGACTCAGTCTCGACTAGTCCTGGACTTGGACTCAACAAAGCTGGACTTGACTACAGCTCTAATATATATATATATATTATATATATATATTCTTTTTTCCCAATGATGAGCTTTATACTAACATATATTAGCATGAATGCAGCATCACAGAGAAACAAGTTTTCTAATGATTTGCAATTGTAAAAACCAAACATTTGATGATGGTCTACCTTCTCAATAAACTCAGTACAGACAGCCAGATCCATTCCAAAGTCAATGAACTCCCAGTCTATTTTTTCCTTCTTGTACTCTTCAAACATTAAACATGTTGTTTGAAGAACTGTTGTAATTTCTCATTGGAGAAGTTGATGCACAACTGCTCCAGGCTATTGAACTAATTCAGAACAATCAAACTAAGAATAACTTTGCCATCCACATGAGCTGTTAACAAATGACAGTCAAAAAGCATTAAATAATTATTATTTCATTTTTAGAATCAAAGCTTCCCACAGCTGAGACAGCCTGAGTCATTAATTACCAAATACAGTACATGTTGCTCACATCGAAGATGTCAAATCCATCCATTTCAAGGACTACAATGAAGAAGCAACAAGGCTGCTTGGCATCTAACATCTGGTTGATTCAGATAACCATCCACAATAACATCTTCTAGTAGACGGACTTTGTTAAGTCCATTAATGAATTCACAGACTATGAATGCAGCTGTGGCATGCAGTAGGCATCTGGTTCCTCACTAAAGCTAAGCAGACCAGAGCCTTGTCGGTACACTGGTGTGAGACCGTTTGTGAAAATGTAGCATGCTGCTCCAGCTAGTTTTAGTTCAGCCAGCAGGCGGTGATCATTCCCTGGCTTGAATTTGTGCAAAAGTCCTAGGGTGATGACCATAGACTGTGTAAACACAGTAATGTAATGATGCAGACTTTAGACTATGACAAAGGAGCATTCTTTAGATGAGGCCTTAAACTGGCCTCCTGACATTCTGTTGTCATGAATTCCTCACCTCAATTACGAGTCTGACTTTGTTTTCTTTTTAAAGCTGTTAGCACATTCCGTTGTACACAACTAGCTTGCTGCTGGAGCTAGTTTAAGTCTGGCCAGCATGAGGAGCTCATATGCCTGATTTGACCCTGTTGGAATTTGCAACTTAAGTTAAACAAGTGCTAATTAATATCTTAAACAATACACTAAAATATGACATCATTGCACCACCTCATAACGTGTGAATGCTATGATTCGATCAAGCATATAGGAATATCATCCGGTCAGAATGCTGTTTACATTTATCCACATCAAGAACCTTCTGTAGACAGATGACAGATTTGCTCGATTTCCCACATGCAGTGTTTAAATTAAAGATTTAAATCGGACAAATTGAGCATCGCAACTAATTGTTGAGCACATGAACACAATGGATATTCAGAGGCGTTTAAATTAGTCCCTGGCCAGCGCTGAATAATTCAGTTTAAAGCACCTATGAAATGTAAATTTGTTGTGCAGTGTAGACAGACAGATGTATTTAACAACATAAAACTAAAATTAATCAGGAAAATCAGCTTATAAAGGTTTTCCTTGATTATGAACATTTCCCTAATGGTGTTCTGATGAACTAGACCCACCTGCAATGATGCATTTTAATCATTTATGACACACAATGTCAGACACAGAGTTATCCACCAGCAGTCATTTGTAAGGATTCACAGTAACAGAGCAGCCCAGAGAGAAATCACAGAGATTCATTGAAATGATCTTAATAGCTCCAGTCTGACCATTTTTCAGAACTGAGGCATTACTAACATAAATCATCCATGCTGCGAAACGATCTTTGAGGTTAAACAGCACCGAGGGCTCGTTGAGGTGGGTCATCATGCCCATGTCCTCAACTTTATCATACTTGGGGGAATTCATTAGGTGGCATTCCTCATCCTTCACTATCACAGTCTGCAGAGAAAATGTCACTGAATTCTCCAGCGGTCACTACAGTTTCACTATGACTTCTTGTGTTTTGAATGAATGTTTAAAGACTCTTCGATCTAAACTGATTTCATGGTGTCTCAGTCTGGACTGGAGCCTTGCCTCCTTCTCTATTTTGCATGATGCCTTTAATATACAGCTCTTTGGCATCAGGAACAAAACAGACTGTCTTGGCATCTAAAGGCCGATTCTGAGCTTAAATCTGCTCCTTCTCGGGTTTGCAGTGATAGATTGCAAATATGTAATAAAAAGATTTTTATTAACCAACAACAAATTGTATACAGTATGAAAGAAATTGTATAATTGAGATGCAGAAACCTCATCACTGTTTGTCAAGGTGAGTAAATCTCTTGATATATCAAATTTGACCTTTTACGACAGGTTACTTCAGCTTGTAAACTGTTTTGTGGTTTGCCTCATCTGACTCGTCAAAGCCATCAGATTTGTGACAAGGAAGTGAAGTGAAGTGAAGTGAAGTAACATGTGGCCAAGTATGGTGACCCATAGAAATTGTGCTCTGCATTTAACCCATCCAAGTGCACACACACAGCAGTGAACACACACCCAGAGCAGAGAAGGTGGAAGAGAGCGCTGGTAATTCACTCCCCACACCAACAATTCCTGACGGAACTGAAACTTGAACCCACAACCTTCAGGTTACAAGTCAGACTCTCTAACCACTAGGCCTGTAAAATAAAATAAAGTCAAGGCTGCCATCTGCTGGTGAACTGTAGTCATTACAAACTTGACGGTCTGGAATAGGTCAACCCTGGAAAACCAAATTAGGGTTCTTTGGAACAATAGCAGAACCTTTTTTTGCTAAATATATCTTTTTTTTTTCTTTTTTTTTTTTATAAGATTCCATAATGAGCCATGCTTAAAGGTGCTATACAGAATATGGAACTCAAATTAAAAGAGGAAAAAACACCTTAATTTTACTCAGAGGCACTTACTTTGCAAATATTTTGTGCTGTCAGTGTTGTTTATATGGTCAAAAAGTTGAAATTCTGGTGGCTTGTAATGAACATCAGTAAGATCAGTAAAACAGACTACTTGTATAAAATGCATATAAGATTTGTAGATTTGTAGATTGTGTGTGTGTGTGTGTGTGTGTGTGTGTGTGTGTGTGTGTGTGTGTGTGTGTGTGTGTGTGTGTGTGTGTGTGTGTGTGTGTGTGTGTGTGGCAATGTAATGCAATGCAGTGATGACTGAGATATGAACTAATAAATGTGCCACAAAAGCTTGATGTATCAGATACGAAACATTTTAACATGATTTTTATAAACATTTTATGGATTATATGGATAATTTAGAGATGATACAGTAGGCTTTATTAGGTTAATCATCCATAAAGAGCACAGGGAAAAGACATGGCTATACACAGTGTATACTTTAAAACATGTCACATCGAAATAAAATTAAAATCTATTATTATTTAAATAAAAATTCTTTACAATTACAATTATATTACTCTATACACCATGTCTATGTTAATGGATTTGCAAAGCACAGTAACATATTATGAAAGTACTTTGATATGGTGCTAAAAAACATATGCATGCTGAAAACGCAGCACTCAGTTTACCGTATACAATAAGATGTTTCTGCTCTGTCTCTCTATCCACAAAGAGTTCTTGACCTGAGAGGAAATTAAAGAGCCCTGATCTAAAATGTTGTTTAAGAAGAAATGGAAAAGGTTGTTTTTGTCAATGGACCCTGAGCAGCTGTATAAATCATTAACATGAAAAGATCAAATAATGTTCAGAATTACACCACTGGAATTATATGATCTGAATTATATGATGATATGATTATATGATTTTCATTTGAATATTTGAATCAAAACTGGATCTGAAACTGACCGTCATCATATATTTTTAGAACTGAAAATAAGCATCTGTTAGAACTCATTTACACAGAGCTGATTATGAGAGCAGGTGTTTCCTGTGTGTCAGGACTGAACTTCCTGTCCTGGAGAAAATCTCCACAAATCACTGCATCTGAAAGAAGACCAACTTCAGTATAAACTTTTCTGATTCACATTATGCCAAGTGATTCATACTACATTTTACTACTATAAAATGGTTTCATGCTTTATTTCTTTTCAAAATCAATAAGAAAACTGTTTTTAACATGCAGTTTATTAAGCAGGTTGTAAATCATTTTGCATTAGCATTAAAGCCATGATTTTTTATTTCTTTTACACCACGCCAGGAAATATTCTTACACGCTAGCATAGAAAATCAAACAGCACATCAAATTCTTCGCATTCAGTCACTGCAGTCAGATTTCTTGATGCTTTTTCTGGTGGTTTTGGAGGCAGCAGATGCTTCACATGTCAGCTGTGTGTCTTTGTCCCACTCTGAGCTCTCAAGGGTTAAATAACTGCTCATCTTGAATTTCTTATCAGGCTGCTGTTCAGCAGATCCAGTGAAGACGCCTTCAGTAACTGAGTTCTCGTTCACAAACCAACGCACATCAGCAAAAGCCCCAGACATGTGATTGATCAGACACACCAGAGTGAGTTTACTGGAGCTCAGCTCTTCTCTGGACGGACGGAGGATGTTCAGCACAGGAGCAGCAGCAGCAGCATCTAAACACAAATCATCATCAACATCTGCAAACACACCTTCATCTCAGCCAGACCTCTCAAATATTAAAGTCTGACTGGACATTTCACACTCGCTAAAATTTCACACATCAGCATGTACACAACTGATCTTCTCTTACATCATTTAACAATTAATTAACATACTTATTTGTTCATAGGTAGAAAATGATTGTAATTTTATTGACAAAAGATGCATGTTGGATTTTTGTTTTAGGTTAAAATGTTCATGAATATATCTGGCACTGTGTATATTTTAGGTGACACCTTTTATGCCATTTTTAAACATTGCTGTCTTCACTAGTTCATTTTCAATATTCCTGCAGTTTGACTAATGTTTTTATGTCCATATTCACTTCTATATAATATTCCTTTTAGTTCATCAATGAATTCATAAAAGCTGCAAGTGTAATAATTCTAATAGAATTAAGAAAACCATTTCAGATGTAGTACAACATGTCACAAAACAGGTCAACTTCTCACATGCTGTTTCACTGATACTTAAATTATTTAGAAAAGTTTTATTTTTAAATGCTATCAAATTAAACACAAAGCTGATGCTCTTTAAATCACATCTAAATGCTCACTACTACTACTACTACTACTACTACTACTACTAATAATAATAATAATAATAATAATAGCTGAATATAACATACAACTAGAAAACAGATGAAAGTAAAAGCTGTAGTGAAAGTCTTTTCACTATATTTCAAGATTATGTGGTTACTGGAGGTTCTGGATAACACTATCTGTGACTGAATTCCCACATTCATTCCCACTGTGAATGAACTACAATGTAAACAAAAAAAGAATAAGTTTATATAACTACAAGAAGTACTGTAGACTATATGTAATACAGTAAGAAAAAAATGGAATAATGGAAAAATGGAAAGATGACTTACCATTCACAATGAGTTTTGTTCCTTGTCCGAATACCACAGTGATACATTTCATATGTTCTGCTGTACAAAACTCTCCTCAGTCTGTGAAGAGACACAAACAGAAGTGAAACACTCACTGTTTGCTTTACACATGGAGAAATGATTCAGATTCAAACACAAACACTGTTTTAATCTTCATGCACGTTGTGTTTGACTGCTGTGTATTAAAGAGCTTGGAAACACAATCTCATATATTGCTGCTGTTGTTATTCTGCAGGTGTCAGTGACTGTCGAAAATCATGCTGTTAGTGAATCATGAATTAATAAAGACTAGATCATTTGCTTCATTCCAAAAAAGGGATGGTTGCTATCAGTGATGCGCGGGTCAATGTATTAATAACCCACACCCGACCGACGTTTTCAACTAACTAAAGAATTCGCCTCTCAAGACAGCTCATTCTGGAGCTGCTGGACCTTCTCAGACCTGCGCTTGTCAGGCTAACGCGGCGGAATTCTGCTTTAAGCTCTGAAGTCCAGCTGCTTGCAGCGCTACGTTTTTTTATTTAATTATTTATTTATTTATTTATTTTTGCTACAGAGAGCTTCATCGAGGTCGTGGGAGAGGGCTATACGGCCTTAGCAAGACCTCGGTGTGGAGGTGCGTCCACACTGTCACCAACGCCCTTCTGCGCCATGCCGGGGATTACATCCTGGTGGATGGCACACTCATCCCTATCACCAATCCATCTGTGATTGATCAGGTGTACATATCGCGAAAGGGACACACGGCCATAAACGTGCAGGTTATAGTGGACCTTAGGGGTGTGATCTCTGACCTGGTGGCAAGGTCCAGCAACACTTCAAGTTCCTCTGACGAGAGGCTTGGTGCCCTTTTTTACGTTGATTCCCCAGCATATTCTGTAGGCTATCTAACGCTTTTCTCTCTCTGTTCATTGTAGATAGGTTGCTTTTTATTGAAAACATTAACCAATGGGAATCAATACCGCATTAAACAGAAGTAACTGCAGCTGCTTGCCAATCAATTCTGATTGTAAAGTACCATACCATTAATATAAAAGTGTATTATATAATTTTCACAAGTCGTTAAACCCATGTCAAGAAGTGGCACAACGGGATAAGGAGGGTAGAAGATTAGCGAGGGATACCCATTCGTCTAACCGTCACAACATATCGTGTGAACATATTACTGACCATTTGATCATTTTATTTATATTCTACTGATAACTTAAACTATGTTAAAATTAATGTTACTGTAATAATTTGAGGAATTTTTCATTTGCATATAACGTGTTGTCTTTCTTAACGCTGTATTGCACCTTCGCGTGAAGTGGAAAATCGATAATCGATTAATATGATCACTGATCATAATATAGATGTACTCTGTTTGACAGAAACCTGGCTAAAACCTGATGATTATATTATTTTAAATGAGTCCACCCCCCAAGATTACTGTTATAAACATGAGCCGCGTCTAAAAGGCAAAGGTGGAGGTGTTGCTTCAATTTATAACAACGTTTTCAGGATTTCTCAGAGAGCAGGCTTCAAGTATAACTCGTTTGAAGTAATGGTGCTTCATATAACATTATCCAGAGAAACAAATGTTAATGATAAATCCTCTGTTATGTTTGTACTGGCTACTGTATACAGGCCACCAGGGCACCATACAGACTTTATTAAAGAGTTTGGTGATTTTACATCCGAGTTAGTTCTGGCTGCAGATAAAGTCTTAATAGTTGGTGATTTTAATATCCATGTTGATAATGAAAAATATGCATTGGGATCAGCATTTATAGACATTCTGAACTCTATTGGTGTTAGACAACACGTTTCAGGACCTACTCATTGTCGAAATCATTCTCTAGATTTAATACTGTCACATGGAATTGATGTTGATGGTGTTGAAATTATTCAGCCAAGTGATGATATCTCAGATCATTATTTAGTTCTGTGCAAAATTGTAAATCCTACTTCTTGTTACAAGTATGGAAGAACCATCACTTCTAACACAAAAGACTGCTTTTTAAGTTATCTTCCTGATGTATCCAAATTCCTTAGCATATCCAAAACCTCAGAACAACTTGATGATGTAACAGAAACTATGGACTCTCTCTTTTCTAGCACTTAATAAATAATAAATAAATTTAATAAAGTTGCTCCTTTACGCTTAAGGAATGTTAAGGAAAACAGTTTGATACCATGGTATAATGAGCATACTCGCACCCTAAAGAGAGCAGCCCGAAAAATGGAGCGCAGCTGGAGGAAAACAAAACTAGAGGTATTTCGTATTGCTTGGCGGGAAAGTAAAATAGCCTACAGAAAAGCATTAAAAACTGCTAGATCCGATTACTTTTCTTCTTTTTTAGAAGAAAACAAACATAACCCCAGGTATTTATTCAATACAGTGGCTAAATTAACGAAAAATAAAGCCTCAACAAGTGTTGACATTTCCCAACATCACAGCAGTAATGACTTTATGAACTACTTTACTTCTAAAATCGATACTATTAGAGATAAAATTGCAACCATTCAGCCGTCAGCTACAGTATCACATCAGACAGTGCACTATAGACCCCCTGAGGAACAGTTCCACTCATTCTCTACTATAGGAGAGGAAGAATTGTATAAACTTGTTAAATCGTCTAAACCAACAACATGTATGTTAGACCCTATACCATCTAAGCTCCTAAAAGAGGTGCTTCCAGAAGTCATAGATCCTCTTCTGACTATTATTGATTCCTCATTGTCATTAGGACATGTCCCCAAAACCTTCAAACTGGCTGTTATTAAGCCTCTCATCAAAAAAACACAGCTTGACCCCAAAGAACTAGTTAATTATAGACCAATCTCGAATCTCCCTTTTCTGTCCAAGATACTAGAAAAGGTGGTATCCTCACAATTATATTCCTTCTTAGAGAAAAATGGTATATGTGAGGATTTCCAGTCAGGATTTAGACCGTATCATAGTACTGAGACTGCTCTCCTTAGAGTTACAAATGATCTGCTCTTATCATCTGATTGTGGGTGTATCTCTCTATTAGTTTTATTGGATCTTAGTGCTGCGTTTGACACAATTGACCACAACATTCTTTTGCATAGACTTGAACACTTTGTTGGCATTAATGGAAGTGCATTAGCATGGTTTAAATCGTACTTATATGACCGCCATCAGTTCGTAGCAGTGAATGAAGATGTATCCTATCGATCACAAGTGCAGTATGGAGTACCTCAAGGCTCAGTACTAGGGCCGCTACTCTTCACGCTTTATATGTTACCCTTCGGAGATATCATCAGGAAACATGGTGTTAGCTTTCACTGTTATGGTGATGATACTCAATTCTATATTTCTTCGCAGCCCGGTGAAACACACCAATTTGAAAAACTAATGGATTGCATAGTCGATATAAAAAACTGGATGACAAGTAATTTCTTACTGCTAAATTCTGAAAAAACAGAGGTGTTAATTATAGGACCTAAAAACTCCGCTTGTAATAACCTAGAACACTGTCTAAGACTTGATGGCTGCTCTGTCAATTCTTCGTCATCAGTTAGGAACCTAGGTGTGCTATTTGATCGCAATCTTTCCTTAGAAAGCCACGTTTCTAGCATTTGTAAAACTGCATTTTTCCATCTCAAAAATATATCTAAATTACGGCCTATGCTCTCAATGTCAAATGCAGAAATGTTAATCCATGCTTTTATGACCTCAAGGTTAGATTATTGTAATGCTTTATTGGGTGGTTGTTCTGCACGCTTAGTAAACAAACTACAGCTAGTCCAAAATGCAGCAGCAAGAGTTCTTACTAGAACCAGGAAGTATGACCATATTAGCCCGGTCCTGTCAACACTGCACTGGCTCCCTATCAAGCATCGTATAGATTTTAAAAAATTGCTTATTACCTATAAAGCCCTGAATGGTTTAGCACCTCAGTATTTGAATGAGCTCCTTTTACATTATAATCCTCTACGTCCGCTACGTTCTCAAAACTCAGGCAATTTGATAATACCTAGAATATCAAAATCAACTGCGGGCGGCAGATCCTTTTCCTATTTGGCGCCTAAACTCTGGAATAACCTACCTAACATTGTTCGGGAGGCAGACACACTCTTGCAGTTTAAATCTAGATTAAAGACCCATCTCTTTAACCTGGCATACACATAACATACTAATATGCTTTTATTATCCAAATCCGTTAAAGGATTTTTAGGCTGCATTGATTAGGTAAACCGGAACCGGAAACACTTCCCATAACACCCTATGTACTTGCTACATCATTAGAAGAATGGCATCTACGCTAATATTTGTCTGTTTCTCTCTTGTTCCGAGGTCACCGTGGCCACCAGATCCAGTCTGTGTCCATATCAGAGGGTCACTGCAGTCACCCGGATCCAGTACGTATCCAGACCAGATGCTGGATCAGCACCTAGAAAGGACCTCTACATCCCTTAAAGACAGCGGAGACCAGGACAACTAGAGCCCCAGATACAGATCCCCTGTAAAGACCTTGTCTCAAAGGAGCACCAGGACAAGACCACAGGAAACAGATGATTCTTCTGCACAATCTGACTTTGCTGCAGCCTGGAATTGAACTACTGGTTTCGTCTGGTCAGAGGAGAACTGGCCCCCCAACTGAGCCTGGTTTCTCCCAAGGTTTTTTTCTCCATTCTGTCACCGATGGAGTTTCGGTTCCTTGCAGCTGTCGCCTCTGGCTTGCTTAGTTGGGGACACTTCATCTACAGCGATATCGTTGACTTGATTGCAAATAAATGCACAGACACTATTTAATTGAACAGAGATGACATCACTGAATTCAATGATGAACTGCCTTTAACTATCATTTTTTCATTATTGACACTGTTTTCCTAATGAATGTTGTTCAGTTGCTTTGACGCAATGTATTTTGTTTAAAGCGCTATATAAATAAAAAAATAAATAAAGGTAAAGATTCCTGAGCAATCGATGCCAACTCATTCAGCACCTTCACTCGGGACAGCGCTCTTGTTACGTCGGACGTAAGAGAGGGAGCTAAGAAGCTTCCTAATGGACACTTCGCGGAACAAACTTAGGAACATAAACAACTTTGGTAAGATATATCTTTCGAGGTCTTATTAGCACTAAGAGTGAGTGTTATCGAGGAACCGGGCCCTGGTGTTTTCTGTGTTGCTGCAAAGATAAAGTTGACGATGCAGACTCGCCATGAACACCAGAGAGAAATGCACATTTCAAATGGATTACATCATCAGAGAGTAGCCCATTTATTTTGGTTTGAATATTTTCATTTAAAAGAAGACATTTCAAGCTTTCTGTAATATATATCCTATATTTCTCAAATCTGTGAGGCACACGCTGAGTTTAGTTCACATGCAATGCAAGTGATCCTGCAAGCGCCTTATTACATTGTCTGCTAGGCTATATATTTGCTTCTTATTTATTAAATACGGGCAACTGATTGATAAAACATTGATCAAAATTAAGATACAATTTATAAAAAACGAAAATCTTTTAAAAAGAGTTTTCTATAAAACAAAACTTAATGAAGTCGTCAAAATCATGTTTTACCAAAAACAGCGCTGTTGCTCCCCATGCAGTCTTCTTTGCCGCCTCCATCTCTTCGTGCAGACTGAGCTCGTGCGTCATCTTCATGCCAGTTATTCAGCCAATAAAGTGTAGGCCTATGTATTTAAAAAATGTGTCTAGTACTATATCAATTACAAAGGTTTAATTGGCATTTTTATTTCAAACGACCCGACCGACCGTGACCAGAATATCATTAAAAATATTTTTGGATGACTCATAACCGCGGGTGTTGGATCAACCCGCGCATCACTGGTTGCTATGATGCACTTCCTTCTGGATTCGGTTCCCTTTCACACAGCAGCATTGAAAGAGAGCCAGATTGTGTTTATGCAAGTCACATGTGAGTAAAACTTTCCTCTTATTGGTCAGAGTGTTTTTGGTCCTTTCTGTCATTCAACAAGATGGGTTGACAAGTTCACTCCGAGGGTTTATTGTGGCTTTATATGAATGTAGTCATGATTCCCACTCTTTATTAAATTATATATACTTCAGGCAATCTTGGACGATTATTTTTAAGCAATTCCCTAAACGGACCAAATTAAAGGAGAAAACGGGACAGGTTCTGAAATAAACGCTCCAAACGAGCCAGGTGTGAAAACACCCTTAAAATCACTCTGAACCTGAACCGGAACAAATGGATCTAATGACGGACACTAAAGGAAACATTCTTACAAACCCACAGGAATTTCTGCCTTCTGAGGAGCACAAAAGGAGAAATTTAGCAGAATGTCCAAGCTGCTCTTTTGAGTATGTGACCATGGACCACAAAACCAGTCTTAAAGGTGCCATGTGCAAAAATTGAGGTAAAAATATACAAAAAATCACCTACACGCATCAAAAGTATGAGAAGAAATAAGGGTGATGATGTCATGAAAAAAATGTCAAGTTATAGTGCTGCAGAGATATCAACCTTAATTAGCATTACCATTACTAGCCCCGGCCCGACAGGTGTCGTAATACCAGTTTCGGCCATGGGAGGCGGTATGCGGGCAACATAACCACCAGCCAACCTGCAATACACGAATAACTCGCACAACCTGATGTCAATCGTGTGGAAAGTACAGCCCACTACTTCATTTCAGTTCAGGGAAGAGAGCGGAAGGATGACTGAAGCTCTTGGCAAGAGACCACCACCCTCTACAGGGAAACAACCGCGCTCGGAATCACAAATCAAATCCGATAAGAAAAGGAGCCTAACCAGAGTAAACATCGGCACTGCTTTCAATCGCTGGAGACAACTGATGGACCTGAAACAAATGAGGTTCGGCACCGAACTTGCAACATTTCTTTTGGATTGGTAAGTTAGATGCTGTTAGTATTTCGCTAGAAGTTTGTTTTATATGTTTGTGTATTTTTTTTCGGGAAGTTATAACATAGAAATGTATCGAAGGCTGTTCTCAGGGTTTCCGTGGGGCATTAAAAAGCATTAAAAGTCCTTAAATGGATTTTGCAAAAATTAAGGCCTTAAAAGGCATTAAAAAGCATTAAATTTGATTCCTACAGGCATTAAATTTTTTTTATAGTTTTGAAGAGAATTTTATATCAATTTCTTTGAATATAACCTTCATAATTAATAATTTTATTTGCTTTCGGTTTGGTAATTGGTTTCGGCCGGAGCAAAATTGCCGTGATACGGAGGTGACGCGGGCGGCGGGCATTTTGTACAGTGGTGGACGAGGTCTGAGGAAAAATGGGAAAGTGCAAATTCCAACTGAAGTGGCTGGAAAACGAAAATTTCAAGACATGGTTGCAGCCTGATAGTGGTAAAAATGATGAAGGATTTTGCGGTGTTTGCAGAAAAGCATTTAAGTTGGGGACAATGGGAATTGGCGCCGTAAAATCCCATATGCAGTGTGACGGCAACAAATCCGTGGTAAGAGCAAAACAGCAAACTACTATGTCTAGTTACTTTGGCGTGACCGACAAATCTAAAAGTAATAACGTTACGACGACAACTGATGCTGTCACCACCGTTTGTGGAGCAGCTAACATTACCACAGCAAAATCGAGCGATATTCGATCAACGTTTGGCTCGAATGCGACTTTGCAGGCGGAGGTGCTCTGGTGTCTGAACACAGCTGTCCATCTTCTCCGAGAGGCTTCTCCGTAAACAAGGAAGTAGAGACATGCAACATAAAAGAAGAAACTGTTGAGGCCCAGAGACTTGTCTGTGACCAAGTGCATGCTTTAGGGGGGGTTCTCAAAGTGTCCCTCACAAAGGAACTACTGCATTCTGTAGCCTCAGCCAGGACCAGATACAGGATCTACCTTGATGAGGAGAGGAGGAAGAGAGAGGGTGCCACGCGTGGACTAAAGAGAAAAGCTTTGGAAGATAAGTTGGAAGAACTGAAAAAGAAAAAGGGGGTGTTGACGGTCATGTGCGCCAGCCTTCAGAAGGACGCCGATCAACTAGCTGAGCAGGCCGAAAACAAATCGAAAACGCTCATGGCTGAAATGATAACAAAATCTAATACTCTAAGGAGGAGATTCAAGGAAAAGTGCTGTGAATTGAAAAATGTTGAGTCAGAGTTGGAACTAAAATCGACTGAATTAAGGCACATTTATCAGCTTTCTGATGTTGACAGAATGCTGTCTGTCAAATTAATTTAATTCAAATAATGTGTATATACAACTCAATGTAATATGAACAAAACGAATATGAACATATTCACTGGTAAAGGTGAAGGGGAGTAGCTTGAAGATGTCATGTTTCAAAATCACTTGACATCACCCGTTCCTCTGGAGGCAAAACGTTCTCTTATAGCAGCGGTTCTCAATTCCAGTCCTCGCGCCCCACTGCTCTGCATATTTTGCACGTTTCTCTTTGTTAACACACCTGATTCAGATAATCAGCTCGTTAGAAATGAACTCCGTGCATGAACTGTTTTTCAAATGTTCATTGCTCCCTACTCTCTGAGCAGGGGAAATCTGTTGAAGTTTACCTCACATCGAAACATTCATTCACTGATTTGTGCTGTGCAGCGTCTTTAAACATGGACAACTGTGACATCATATACCTCTGTAAATCAATACAATTTAAATTCACGTCTTGCACACTTCAATGCACTTTGATTGGAACATATAGCTACGTTCACTTCGAACTGGAATCATGGCTGAATATCCTGTGATGTCCACTTAGCAGGGCACTTATGTTCGAATATAACAAATGTCTGAAGCGCTAAGAGAAACGTTCAAAATGTGCAGAGCAGTGGGATGCGAGGACTGCAATTGAGAACCGCTGTCTTATAGGCTTCGGCTATGCTCTAGGGTTGTTGTGAAGGTAGGGGCGGAGCACAGAGACTATGCTGTTTCTCGTTTGTTACTCTAGAGTAGACCAATTCACTTTATTGAGGCATACTGCCCCCATCTGGTATGGAATGTGGAGTATGACTTGATTTTTTTTGCCAGATATGACAGATGGCACCTTTAAGTGTACATTTTTTGAAATTGAAATGTATCACCTAAAATTTGGATACATAATCTTATGATTGATGTATGATTTGTTAGTATTGGACAATATTTGGCAGAGATACAACTATTTGAAAATCTGGAATCTGAGGGTGCAAAAATTCTAAATATTGAGAAAATCGCCTTTGAAGTTGTCCAAATGAAGTTCTTAGCGATGCATATTACTAATTAAAAAATACGTTTTGATATATTTATGGTATGAAATTCATAAAATATCTTCTTGGAACAAGATCTTTACCTAATATAATAAAGATTTTTGGCATAAAAGAAAAATCTCTCATTTTGACCCATACAATGCTTTTTTGGCTATTGCTAAAAGAATACACCAAGACATTTTGTGCTCCAGGGTCACATATCTGTGAGTGGCAAAATATGTGAATTTCTAGGATTGGGGGTTCATTTGAAGGTGAAATTAGAGTCCTGTTTTTCAGTTGTTTTCCAGTTGTTTTCAATCAGTGAAATTGCAGGTGTGAGTGCGTGTCCAGTTTTATTTAAAGTCTTTCAAAGTCTGATCGTGTTTGTGGAAGTGTATCATGGCATGAACAAAGGAGATCTCTGAGGACCTCAGAAAAAGAGAGTTGGTGTTACTCATCAGGCTAGAAAAGGTTACAAAATGTCTAAAGAGTTTGGACTCCGATAAATCAGATAAATTGTGTTCAAATGGAGGAAATTCAAGACCACCCTTCCCAGGAGTGACTGACCAACAAAGATCACTCCAAAAGCAAGTTGTGTAATAGTATGCAAGGTCGCAAAGAAATCCAGGGTAACTTCCAAGCAACTTAAGGTCTTTCTCACATTGGCTAATGTTAATGTTCATGAGTCCACCATCAGGAGCACACTGATCAACCATAGTGTGCATGGCAGAGCTGCAAGAGGAAAGCCACTGCTCTCCAAAAAAAACATTGCTGCAATCTGCAGTTTGCTAAAGATCATGCGGACAAGCCAGAGGGCTATGGAGAAATGTTTTGTGGACAGATGAGAACAAAATAGAACATTTTGGTTTAAATGAGAAACGTTATGTTTGAAGAAAAGAACACACTGAATTCCAGCTTAAGAAACTTATCCCATCTGTGAAACGTGGTGTGGTAGTATTATGATTTGGGCATATTTTGCTGCATCTGGACCAGGACAGCTTGCCATTATTGATGGAACAATGAATTATAATTATGTCAGGACATCTGTCAGTGAACTAATTCTCAAAAGAAAGTGGCTCATGCAGCAAGACAACGACCCCAAGCACACAGGTTGTACCACCAAAGAATGGTTAAAGAAGAACAAAGCAAGTTTTGTTTTGTAATGTTTTGTAATGTTCAAGTCAAAGTCTGAACCTTCATCTAATTGTGGAAGGATCTAAAGCAAGCAGTTCAAGGGAGGAAACCCGCCACCATAGCAGAGTTGAAGCGGTTCTGTACTGAGAAATGGTCTAAACCTCCTTCAAGATGTTGTGCAGGACTGATCAGCAGTTACAAGAAATGTTACCTGCAGTTATTGCTGCAAAAGGGGGTTGCACCAAATAATGAAAGCAAAAATTCACATACTTTGCCATTCACAAATATGTAACACTGGATACATTTTCTCAATAAATAAATATTTTTGTCTAATTTGTTTGTTTTGGTTCTATCTGTCTGCTTTTCAGAAATTTGTATAATGTTTGCAGCTATATTTATGCAGAAATATATATGCATATATATATATATATATACATATACTCACTGCCCAATTTATAGGTACACCTGTTCAGTTGCTTGGTAACGCAAATTGCTAATCAGCTAATCACATGGCAGCAACTCAATGCATGAAGACGACTTGCTGAAGTTCAAACCGAGCACCAGAAAAGGGAAGAAAGGGGATTTAAGTGAATTTAAACTTGGAGTGGTTGTTGGTGACATATGGGCTGGTCTGAGTATTTCAAAAACTGCTGATCTACTGGGATTTTCACACACAACCATCTCTAGAGTTTACAGAGAATGGTCCAAAAAAAAGAGAAAATATCCAGTGAGCAGCAATGTGTGGAAGAAAATGCCTTGTTGATGTCAGAGGTCAGAGGAGAATGGACAGAATGGTTAGAGATGATAGAAAGGCAACAGTAACTCAAATAACAACTGGTTACAACCAAGATAAGCAGAATACCATCTCTGAACACACAACACGTCGAATACTGAAGCAGATGAGCTACAGCAGCAGAAGATCACACCGAGTGTCGCTCCTGTCAGATAAGAGCAGGAAACAGAGGATATTATTCACACAGGATCACCAGAATTGAACAATAGAAGATTGGAGAAACGCTGCCTGGTCTGATGAGTCTGGAGTTCAGACATTCAGATGGTAGGGTCAGAATTTGGTGTAAAGAACATGAAAGCATGGATCCATCCTGCCTTGTCTCAATGGTTCAGGCTGCTGCTGGTGTAACGGTGTGGGGGATGTTTTCTTGGCACACTTTTGGCCCCTTCATACCAATTGAGCATCGTTTAAACACCGCAGTCTACCTGAGTATTGTTTCAGATCATCTACAGTTGTGGCCAAAAGTTTTGAGAATTACATAAATATTGGAAATTGGAAAAGTTGCTGCTTAAGTTTTTATAATAGCAATTTGCATATCCTCCAGAATGTTATGAAGAGTGATCAGATGAATTGCATAGTCCTTCTTTGCCAAGAAAATGAACTTAATCCCAAAAAAACCTTTCCACTGCATTTCATTGCTGTCATTAAAGGACCTGCTGAGATCATTTCAGTAATCATCTTGTTAACTCAGGTGAGAATGTTTGTTACACCCCTGAAAAAGGGGAGAAATAATCACAAGAGTGATATAGGTGTTTCCTCACTGAAAACTTTAGTGTTATATTTGCAACAATGATACATTTTACAAATCAACAGATCCACATCTTTTACAATAATACATTTGACAGATCAACAGGTCTACAGCAAATAGTAGTTTTGTATGGTATATAGCTTATTTAAGTCACAACAGCATATTCTATAATGCACTGGAAAATATACTCATTTTGTCAATATAACTTCAGCTGTCAATCAAGCACAAAGTAGCTTTAGCTCAATAAACAATAACTACATTTACCAAACATCTCAATAAAGTGCTTGAAAGACATTATACAATTAACACAGCAAAATAGATTATATACTGCGTCTCTGTTTATTCACAATTGACATACAATGGCGGCTGCTCTCGTTATGAAGCTATTTTTCTCTGTAACCGAGCGGGGGCTCCGCTCACTCATGCACAATTTAAACTCTGCAAACTTAACTCTCACATACTCAAAATGCTACTAAAACACACCTTCAACATGTGAACTCATTATTACCTTTACTCAACTCAGTTTTATGTATACAACGTACCTGAAAAAGGGGAGAAATAATCACAAGAGTGATATAGGTGTTTCCTCACTGAAAACTTTAGTGTTATGAGGAAAAGACCGCGATTTCCCCGGAGAAAAGGGTTGGAAGACAAAAGCAATCAATCACGGGTGCATAGATTAAGATCACTTTGGCGATCACAGATCAACACTTTTCACCTGTAAATTAGGCACTACAAAATGAAGTAATCAATATAACGTTTACATATTGCTCTTATAATTGTTACCCTTTGTAAACATGTCAGATTTTAACTTTTTAACACAATTATATGAATTGTATAAATCCTTATTACTAGTACTGAACGCATGAGCTTTTTAACCTTAAATATTTTAAGATACTCACATCCTATTAATTTACTAAAACCTTTTAACCCATAACAGTACAGTAAGTATTTCCTTTAACCTGTCACATTCTCCCCGACAAAATAAATGTCGTCCCGACATTACCAACATTCATCTTAAACAGTCTCTTAGGCTCTGGACCTAGAAAATCATCTTCTGTGAGCCAGTACTTGAGCAGAGGTCAAAGGTCACAGCTCAAATAGAGTCAACGCATTATCCACAGTCCATATCTGTTGACCAGCTGTATAAACAGTCCATAAGCAGTCCTTTCTCATTGAGGACTCATTTCTCTATTAATCAACAGTCCATCAGACTCAATGATCTGTAGGCATAGTCTACAAATTGTCTCTTGCATTAATCAACAGTCCATAAAAGCAGTCAAACATGTCATCTCTATAGCGTTATGCTTGCTGAAGTCCATACATGCAGGGTGGCTGAAGGTAAAATTGGTGTGATGATGGCAACCACGGAACCAGTCCTGGTGCCGGGACCGGGTAGACAGAGAACAACTGCGGTTGTGGCTGGATACTGTACAAGGAAGGGCTACCAAGCTGATCATAGGTGATACGTCTTGGAGGGTGTCTTTCTCTTTGTGGCCGCTGGTAGGCTGGGTCCTCAGGTTCAGCAACAGGAGTTAATAAAGGAAAGGTCCTTGATGGATGATCATCAGGCGGATTTTCATCAGGCAAGTTCATTTCCTCAGCAGGCAAGTTAATCTCTTCAGCAAGTAAGTCTTTAACGGTTGTTGGCCTCTCCAACTGCTTCTCAACAAGGAGCTGTGCTGGTAGCATATCAGGAACTGGCACTACAACAGTCTCTTTTAGTGGTGGAGGTCTGTGTTCCGACTCTCTCGCTGATTCAATGTATGTGGGGACTTGTAGTGGCTCATGATGAAGGTCATATTCATCCCCGCTGTCTTCATCAGAGTCAAAAGACTGTGATGCAGGCTGATGTCTCCTTTTTTTCTTACTTTTGTCCTCGTTAGTCATGTCTGGTTGTGTCTCAAATGGTAAGTGGTCACAGGACATGAGTAGATTTCTGTGCAGGACTCTGGAGCGTCCCCTACCCTTTTCTGGTCTCAATTCATAAATCGGCAGGTCTGAACCCATTTGTCTCACTACTGTGTGAATTGTATCTTCCCAATAGTTACGGAGTTTACCGGGTCCTCCTCTTGGTGTAAGGTTTTTAATCAGAACTCGCTCGCCAGGCTGTAGCACTGCACTCCTTACTTTGGTGTCATAGTACTTCTTACTTCTTTCAGCATTTTTCTGAGCATTTTCATTTGCAATGGCGTATGCTTCCTCCATCCCTTGTTTCCATTTCTCCACATAGTCTCGCTGGTTACTGGGACCTGTCTCTGTGCACAATCCAAAGAGCATATCGACTGGAAGCCTGGGTGATCTCCCAAACAGAAGATAAAAGGGTGAATAGCCAGTCACTTCGCAACGGGTGCAGTTATATGCATAAACTAGTTTGTGCAGGGACTCTTTCCAATTTGACTTTTGTGTCTCAGTTAGTGTCTTTAACATTTGCAACAAGGTTCTGTTCATACGTTCCACTTGACCGTTACCCATCGGGTGATAGGGTGTTGTTCTGGACCCCGCCATGCCACTGAGTTTCTTTAACTGATGGAACAACTGATTTTCGAATTCTCCCCCTTGGTCATGGTGGATGCGGACGGGGAACCCAAACTTCAGGGCAAAGTCATTGAAGATGAGATTCGCAGCAGTTTTTCCTGACTTGGACGTGGTGGCATAGGCTTGCGTGAAGCGTGTAAAATGATCAACAATAACGAGGATGTACTCGTATCCGCCTTTGCATCTGTCAAGATGGAGGAAGTCTATGCATACCAGTTCAAATGGCTGTGTAGTCACAATGTTTGTCAGAGGAGCTCTTATTTCATGGCTTGGCTTTTTCTGTTTGACACAGCTACAAGTTTTAGTCACATAGTGCTCAATATCAGATTGCATATATGGCCAGAAGAAGCGGTCACGGACTAGTGATACAGTGCGGTCAGTACCTTGGTGTCCCATGTTATTGTGTAACTCTTGCATCACTTTACCTTTGTACTGCTCTGGTAGAACTAACTGCTTGCGGGCTGTAGTGATTCTGTACAGAATGCCATCACTGTCTATTGTCAATTTGTCCCATTCTCGCAATAGGCATTTTATCTTTGGACTGGATTCTTTTTGCTCCTTAACTGGTGGTTTGGAACCAGATAGTTTGAAATCGAGCACAGGACGGATGACCGGGTCAGATTTTTGTGCTTCTCTTATTTCACCTTTTGGAATCGAGCTGATGGATGCAGCGGTTGTCTCACCTTCAACTGATACTGACATAGATGCAGCTGAGAGTGACCAAGTTGCAACATACTCTTTCTGTACCTCAACTGCTTGTATCGTGGCAGTAATAGTGTCTGGTGGAAGCTCTTCAGAACATTCTCTCATCAGTGACTCTACATCCAGTGGCATCCTTGACAAAGCATCTGCATCACTGTTCTCTCTGCCCGGCCTGTACTTGATCGTAAAGTGGAAATCAGCTAATTCTGCAACCCACCTGGAAGTGGTTGCGTTCAGTTTTGCAGTAGACAGTATGTAGCTGAGCGGATTGTTATCGCTGTACACAGTAAATGTCGGAGCATAGTATAAATAATCACGGAACTTATCAGTGATTGCCCATTTTAGAGCTAGAAATTCTAGCTTGCCAGAGTGATAGTGATAGTTCTTCTCAGCTGCTGTTAATGTTCGAGAACCATAAGCAATGACCCTAAGCTTCCCATCTTGCTTTTGGTAGAGAACTGCTCCCAAGCCTTGGTGTGACGCATCAGTGTGTACAACAAATGGCTGAGTGAAATTAGGGAAACCTAAGACTGGAGGGTGAAGCAAACATTCAATCAACTGTTCAAGTGACTGTTGGTGCTGGTCACTCCACATGATTGGCTTGTTTGAGGGCACAACGTGACTTATTTTCTTTGTTTTAGTTTTCCGTGGGTGGTCAGGTACTTTCTCTGCTTTCAGGAGGTCATAAAGACAACTGGCCTTCCTAGAAAAGTCTTTGATGTACTGTCTGTAGTAAGTGAGTAAACCAAGCATTTTTCTGAGCTGGCCCACCGTCTCTGGTCTGATATCTTTCAATGCTCTTACTGCTTCAAAATCGGCTGGGTCAACTTTGCTGCCCTCTGCAGACACTATTCTTCCCAAATAACGGACCTGGGGTTTACAGAGGTCACACTTACTTGGCTTGAGTTTGATGCCATACTCTCTGAGGCGCTGCAAAACTTTACGCACATCATTCACATGGCTGTCGAAAGTTTTACTGAAAACTAGTGTGTCGTCAAGATAAGGAATGCAGATGTTATCCCGGAGCCCTTCCAGACATTCCTCCATACAACGCTGAAAAGCTGCAGGAGCATTCATGAGACCAAATGGCATACGTATCCACTCATAGAGTCCCCACGGGGTCACAAATGCTGTCAGTGGTCTGCTTTCTTCAGAGATAAACCCCTGGTGATATGCTTTTCCCTGATCTAAGAGGGAGAACCAGGAATTACCACCTAAACTGTCCAGGATGTCTTGGACCCGAGGGATTGGCTGGCGGTCGGGATGTGTCTTTCGGTTCAGCTCTCTGTAATCTATACACAACCGGAGGGTCCCGTCCTTTTTCCGAACACACACAACAGGTGAAGAGTATGAAGAGTTTGATTTTCTCACCCAGCCCTGAGCTATGAGGTCATGAAGGTAACCTTTCATCTCCTGATACAGTGGCCTGGGCACTGACATGTATGTGCGATTGACCGGCTCTGAGTCCTTTAGAGAAATAGTCATTTTCAACCGTTCAATGCAGCCAATGTCATTGTCTGATCTGGAGAAGGAGTGACACTCTTCTCTAAGCATTTGCCTAACTACCTCTCTCTGCCCTTCGGTTAGGTGACTTAACTCTACTGGTGGATCCCACTGTTCACTAGAATTACATTGGGTTCGAACGCTGGTATGATTCACTGTGGCTGAGGTGACAGCTTTTTCAACGACTTGGGCAGGTAGCACAGTCATAATGGTTTGTACTGTACCGATTATTGTGCGTCCTAACAGGGCAATGTCATGGTCAGTGGGGTTAGAGACATCAAGCATAATGACTGGACAAACACCTTTCCTGACTCTGACTAAAGTATCAAAGAACTCAAGTCCATCTGGCCACTGAGGGTTCAGGTCTGGCTGAAAGAGCATTGTCGTGTCCTCTTTGAAAGGCTGGGAAGCTAGACGGCACTCAATCTGAATACTACTGTGTTTTGGTACAGCAGCCTTCTTTTCCTTTATTTTCACCCCATATTCATCTGTCTGTTCTGCGCTAACAGCCTGTATAAAAGCGCTCACCTTGTTTCTTTTGAGGCTTGGAAAAGCTTTTCTCACTGTACTGTACCGCTTAGTCTGTTCAGTCATTGCCAGGATGTGCTCAATAACATTGAAACCTATGATTGGATGAGATAGGTGACAGCCTTTCATTACCAGCACTGGGATGATCAGTTCTTTTGTTTGGTCAGTTTCAGAGGCTAGGCGAAAAGTTGTCTCAATCCATCCCAGGTACGGCATTTCAGTCCCATTTGCTGCAGTCAATCTTAGATCGTCAGGTGAGTCCAGGATTTCTGAAACATCTCTCAGCCTTGCGTTTGGGAGGTATTCCTCTTTCCATCGTTCATCAATGACTGAGACCTGAGAGCCTGTGTCCCATAGAGCTTGGAGGTGTTGGTGATTCAGGTGACACTCAACAAGACACTGTCTGCCGACTAACGAGGTGACCTTATGGGGGTGGCAAACCTGTGCTAGAGATGGCAAAGAGAGGCCGTTTTCCTCTGTGCAGAAAAGCTTTTTACTGGTAGAGTCAATTTTCAGGTGAGTGCATTTTTCAGAATGTTTGGTCCAATGCTGGTTTTGACATGTTTTGGAACAATACAGTGTCTCTTTACATAATGAACATTGTTTCAGGTTCTCAATTAAATCTTCTCTGGCACAATTTGCACATTTCTGGGACTTTTCGATAGCTATGGTTAACACTCGTCCCTCAGCGGTAACCCTTTCCCATTTAAAGGGGCCTCTCGTGATGGTCTGACGCCACGGATTTTACATCCAGCTTGAAAATGTTCTCCACTCCCACATCGGAAGCAGTGTGTGCAGCGTTCATCAGTTCTGGCCTGCTGGCAGATAAAACACCTCCTTGTAGCTTGAGCAGAGCGGTTTGTATACCAGTTAGGTGCATATTGATGCTGTACAGAGTCGGGTGGTGTTTGGGGCTGTCTGTAGTTGCTGTAATACTGCTGCTGGGGAAGAGGTGGCTGGAATTCCCTATCTGGCCTCCTAACTGGAGGTGGGGCATAAGCATAAGGCTGTGACTGAAACATAGGCTGCTGTAATGTCTCCTTAATCTGAGCTATCTCTGCACTGAGACCTTTTAGAGAATCTACCCCCGTCTTAAGTTCAGCTAGCTCTGTTAATAGTTCTGCGGGTATCTTCGCTTTGACGTCCTTCGCAGAACACTTTGCAGATGGCGTATCATCTGACTGGACTACACTGACATTTGTAGCAGGCTGTGTGGCATTAAACCGCTTTTTATTTCGTCTTTCTATTTCATTAGCACAAGCAACGTTAAGCTTCTCTAGCAAAACCTCATCTGATGTTTCACTATCTAGCAGGAGAGGCTGCATGTCTATCCTGATACTGTCACTCTGGAGACCCGTAAGGACTGTGTGTAAACACATACGCTGGACCAGCGCCGGGTCATACTTAAGTCCTGATTCTGACTCCCTGGATGCAAACAGTACTTTCTGCCTCAAATCGAAGACGCGCATCAGGAAGCTTTGAGGGGTCTCCTTGCAGTGCTGTGATTCTGAAGTTAGCTGTTTGTAAAGCTCTATCGCACTCTTCTCTTGAAAGTGGGAACGCAGGATGCATCTAAGCGTGGGAAGAGTTAGCTGGGGTTTACCTTCCAAGTAGCTGCGGAGCTGTGAGCCCGGAGAAATAGCCCTGATTACTGCATCTACAATTTCTACCTCAGGATAACCTCTGTTAAGTCCATTCTCAATCTGATGGGCAAGGCTGGAAAAAATCAGTTTCTCTTTCTGGCCCGGTTCACCTATCTGCCCAGAAATTTTAAACTCTTTGCGCCAGTATTGACTGGGCTGTGGCTGAGCGCTAGGTGAGGGCTGAATGCTCACCTGAGGATGGACAGGGATTTGGGGCTGGCGCAGAGAATCACTGATCATTGCATTGACTGCAGTAACCTGCTCAGTTTTCACTCCTTGTTGTGGGGTTACAGCTCTCGGTTCCTCTATTCTGCGATCTGTTTCTGTTGGTTCCATATCCTGTTCAGTTTGCTCTGTTTTGTTGTCCATGCCACTGATTATCTCCGCCATTTTGTCTTGAAGTAGTAACAATTCCGTCATGCCGCCATCTTCTAACCCTGCCAATTCCTCTCTTTCAATGAACATCATGATACGAGTCATCAATGATATGCGGGATTTGTCTTGGACATTTCTTCTCTGTTCACCTGATATGCCAAGAAAATCACATATCTCTAGTAACTCGTCTTTAGTCAGGGTGTGCAATTTCCCTACTAACTCTCCCTGTAGCTCTTCCAACGTGGTTGTCATGTTGACAGGACAGGAGAAACTTTTACTGTGCAGGACTTGAACCAGATGGTCTTTACTGTCTCTGATGATCTCTTAATGGCCTCAGTTGACACGTACTTAGCCACCAGGATCCAGGTCCCTTCGAACAGCAACACTTTCCTCCCTGCCCGGGTTGTTATGGGGGGATTTAGCTGGCTCGGAATTTAACGACCAGTATGTGGCCACTGGACATCTGAACAGCAATCCCAGCGGTGCCTCCAAAATGTTACACCCCTGAAAAAGGGGAGAAATAATCACAAGAGTGATATAGGTGTTTCCTCACTGAAAACTTTAGTGTTATATTTGCAACAATGATACATTTTACAAATCAACAGATCCACATCTTTTACAATAATACATTTGACAGATCAACAGGTCTACAGCAAATAGTAGTTTTGTATGGTATATAGCTTATTTAAGTCACAACAGCATATTCTATAATGCACTGGAAAATATACTCATTTTGTCAATATAACTTCAGCTGTCAATCAAGCACAAAGTAGCTTTAGCTCAATAAACAATAACTACATTTACCAAACATCTCAATAAAGTGCTTGAAAGACATTATACAATTAACACAGCAAAATAGATTATATACTGCGTCTCTGTTTATTCACAATTGACATACAATGGCGGCTGCTCTCGTTATGAAGCTATTTTTCTCTGTAACCGAGCGGGGGCTCCGCTCACTCATGCACAATTTAAACTCTGCAAACTTAACTCTCACATACTCAAAATGCTACTAAAACACACCTTCAACATGTGAACTCATTATTACCTTTACTCAACTCAGTTTTATGTATACAACGTACCTGAAAAAGGGGAGAAATAATCACAAGAGTGATATAGGTGTTTCCTCACTGAAAACTTTAGTGTTATGAGGAAAAGACCGCGATTTCCCCGGAGAAAAGGGTTGGAAGACAAAAGCAATCAATCACGGGTGCATAGATTAAGATCACTTTGGCGATCACAGATCAACACTTTTCACCTGTAAATTAGGCACTACAAAATGAAGTAATCAATATAACGTTTACATATTGCTCTTATAATTGTTACCCTTTGTAAACATGTCAGATTTTAACTTTTTAACACAATTATATGAATTGTATAAATCCTTATTACTAGTACTGAACGCATGAGCTTTTTAACCTTAAATATTTTAAGATACTCACATCCTATTAATTTACTAAAACCTTTTAACCCATAACAGTACAGTAAGTATTTCCTTTAACCTGTCACATGTTGACGAGCACAAGGCTGGAGATCATTATGTCAAGCTGATTGGGTTAGAATGGCAGACTTGACATGTTAAAAGGAGGGTGATGCTTGAAATCATTGTTCTTCCATTGTTAACCATGGTGACCTGCAAAGAAACGCGTGCAGCCATCATTGCGTTGCATAAAAATGGCTTCACAGGCAAGGATATTGTGGCTACTAAGATTGCACCTAAATTGACAATTTATAGGATCATCAAGAACTTCAAGGAAAGAGGTTCAATTCTTGTAAAGAAGGCTTCAGGGCGTCCAAGAAAGTCCAGCAAGCACCAGGATCGTCTCCTAAAGAGGATTCAGCTGCGGGATCGGAGTGCCACCAGTGCAGAGCTTGCTCAGGAATGGCAGCAGGCAGGTGTGAGCGCATCTGCACGCACAGTGAGGCCAAGACTTTTGGAAGATGGCCTGGTGTCAAGAAGGGCAGCAAAGAAGCCACTTCTCTCCAAAAAAAACATCAGGGACAGATTGATCTGCTGCAGAAAGTATAGTGAATGGACTGCTGAGGACTGGAGCAAAGTCATATTCTCAGATGAAGCCCCTTTCCGGTTGTTTGGGGCATCTGGAAAAAGGCTTGTCCGGAGAAGAAAAGGTGAGCGCTACCATCAGTCCTGTGTCATGCCAACAGTAAAGCATCCTGACACCATTCATGTGTGGGGTTGCTTCTCATCCAAGGGAGTGGGCTCACTCACAATTCTGCCCAAAAACACAGCCATGAATAAAGAATGGTACCAAAACACCCTCCAACAGCAACTTCTTCCAACAACCCAACAACAGTTTGGTGAAGAACAATGCATTTTCCAGCACGATGGAGCACCGTGCCATAAGGCAAAAGTGATAACTAAGTGGCTCGGGGACCAGAATGTTGAAATTTTGGGTCCATGGCCTTGAAACTCCTCAGATCTTAATCCCAAACATTTTACATTCATGAGTTAACATATGGTTTAACATAAACCACATATTCATAAATGTTTTACTCTCTACAGTTGCTACACATTTCATGTAAGAAAAAAAAAGTATGTGTGATGGTTTATAGGAAAAATAAAAATTCTTGAGTTTTGGCAGGCTGTCCAAACTTGCCATTTTCCCAGGACACGTCCTGGCCAGGTTTCCTATATAGCCTAAAATTTCCAGGTTTTGGCTTTGGTTTCCTGTTTTCATACTTAATGAAGGTAATGCTTGTTTGACCAATAACATGCAGACATTGTACGTAATCGACCATCGTGGTGCATGAGAAGGTGGGATCTACAGAGAATGATCAAAGCGATGCAAATATGTGTACATAGTAGTGTTGGACTTGAAGCAGCACTGAGCAGACCGATCGGTGTATGACAACAAAGTACTGTGAGAGCGATTCAAAAGCACAAGAAGATGTCTGCTCTCCAGAGCTCTCACAGTACTTTGTCATACAACAATTGGTCCGTGCAGCGCAAACAAAGCCAAAACCTGGATATTTTAGGCAATACAGAAATACTTGCCAGGACGTGTCCTGGTAAAATGGTTTGGTCTTGTTTAAGTTGTGGCAAAATGGTGGGTGATGAGATTTAGAAAATATCAAAATAAACAAAAAAACAGGAGTGTGCCTCCTTTGAGGACAGGAAGATAAGTTAGTTTACCATTAACTACTGAGACTGGATGGGCAGACAAAACTGTGAAAAGAGAGTCATCATGGAGAAGAGCTTTGATCTAAAGATAGGATGTAACACATGAAAAGGAAGATCGTGTACACCTAATAGTTAAAATTATTTTTTAAAATAGTGCACAATGTCGTATTAGTAAGATAATAC
This sequence comes from Carassius carassius, assembly GCF_963082965.1. NCBI lineage: Eukaryota > Metazoa > Chordata > Actinopteri > Cypriniformes > Cyprinidae > Carassius > Carassius carassius. The sequence continues at coordinate 7,759,087 of NC_081763.1, forward strand.
CATCTACATTCAAATCTCATTACACATTTTCCATTGCTGCATTATCCTGCATGCAAATTGCTTACCCACTGTTTTTGCTTTTCTTTTTGTTTTTTTGCTTTTAATTCTATAGCTCTGGTAGACTCACAGTAAGGCTTGATAAATTGGTGAAGTGATCTGGAAATGTAATTTAAAACAATCTACACCTTGTTATAATGTCTGTCAGCCAATCAGAGTCAAGCATTTAACAATGCTGTGCTATAATATACAATACACAATGAATACATCAACATAGTGAAAACAGCATGTTATGAGTTACTAGAAACAGAAATCTATTAAATAAGCATTACTTAATTTCATTACTACTCACTTTCATAAATGCTGGAAACACCTGAAATGTGACGCTGAAAACGCTTCATGTTTTTCATCTGTTTGTCTAGAAGCAGAAGTGAATGTGAGCAGTGAGGAGGTTTTTGTCATGCTGTGAATCACTGTGATACGTACTCGCTAACAGAGCTGTCCCATGTCTTACAGTAATACACTGCAGAATCATCCACATCCACATTACTGATGATCAGACTATAATCTGATTTAGATGAATGTTTTGATGTGAATTTAGGAGCAGAGAAACCAGATCCATATTTAACTGAGCTCCAGTCATGACGAAATCTTAACACATGCTGAATTCCTGCTGGAGTCTGTTTGTACCATCTAGCAGAAGAATCAGTTACTGTCCCCAGATTACAGTCCAGTTTAGCTGTTTCTCCTTTACTGACTGTGATTACTGGACTCTGAGTCACTACAGTCGCTCCACTGACACCTGCAGAATAAACACAACCTTTACATGAGATTGTGTGTCAGAACACTTTAAATCATCAGATCTGATGAACACTTACAGGTCAGAAGAGTGAAGAAAGCGCAGAATATAGTGATCATTTTGTGATTTGGTGGATGTGAAGCAGTGCTGAAGAATAATGCTGAGATCAGACCATAGAGAGAGACTTTAAGAGAGTAAAGAGAAAGACCCGCCCCCCTCACACAACACACACTCAACACATCTAACACACTCACTCACTTCAGAATCAATTCATCTGGCTAAAGTGGATCTTTCTACATGCACTGTGATCATATAAATTTATTAATATTGAATATGAAATATTTTACTAAGTGTAACTGTAATAGTCTTTTTACTGTTCCTGATTTGTCATATGTTGTGAAGCATTGTTGTAAATGAGTATAAATCATTAGATGTTTTTCATATCTGTCTCCTCTGTGAAGCAAAGGGAAACCTCAAAATTTACATACAGCTTTTTCCAAATCATTTACATAAAACTATTTTGGGTCAACAGGTGTCTCCTGTGCAAGTAAGAATTGGTGCTCTGAGTGTCTTCACCTTCATAATGAATTTGATTTACATAATTTACAAAAATAACTCACAAATTGATGTGCTGAATGATATAAAGTTGATGTAATTTGTAATGAGATATGGTACGACACACAATTCATTAAAAAGTATTACAGAAAAAAAAACATACTTTGTTATTTTATTAAGTTGAATTCTTTGAATTAGCTGGTCACTGAAACTAAAAACAAAGGTCAACAAAAGTTGATCTGTAAAGAAATTGGGGAAAAGTCTGCATGCTGCAAAAGTCTTTGATTTCTTAAGTTAGAATCGCACTTAAACTAAATATAACCCATGTCACGAAGCAATGAAGGTGCTCTGAAACAGAAATAAGCACTCTGTGTTTTCGGCAACACCATTTCACTCATTTCCCATGTTTGTACTTCCTCATGTAGGAAGCCATGGATGATGACCTCTCAGCAGATTTCTTCTTTAGTCCAAAATACTCAAGAAACTCAGATCCAACAAGGTACGATACTTTTGATGGTGTGATCTACATGTGTTTACAGGAAAATACACATCCTGCATGCTGTGAGATATTTTAAAATGGACAGTTCCTGTCCTTGATTCTGAACGGTTGAGTCACGTTCAGTCATTGTGCAGTGCATTACTCTACAAACATACACCAGAGATCTCTTTACATCAGTATTACTGCCCCACTGCGTCTGTGATGATTGGCAACCATTCAGTATTTTACTGCGCCAAAGAAATAGCTTCAAAATGTCAATTTTGACTTAATGGGTATGCTTAGCATGGATGGTGGAAAGAGATGGACGGGATAAAAACAAAAGAGGTATTTTGAAATGAATGAGAGAGAAACCGAAGAGCTGGAAAAGTCAAGAAATGAAACCGGGCCTGTTAAACCATCTATGTGGTCTGTTCACTAACATTAGTTACACTTGAGAGCCCGTGAGGGTGAACTTCCTTGGCTCTATGTTAAAGCAGCTAGCACTCAGACAACACCAACCACTGCTTGAAGCAATGTATGCATAAGTCAGTATAAATGTGTTATTGCAATTAATAATGACACAATAATTTTGGCACAGAGCATTAATGACTTGTTTAAGACTTGAAGTTAAGGACTTGCAGCTTGTACATGTACAGCATTGTTAACTAATTTGATCAATGCTTCTACAATGCACCCCCTTGGACTTAAGGATCTATCTGCATTCTGTGCAGTTTTGAGATATTGAACTTCAAAGTTTTTGTATTGCATATAGCAAAAATGAAATGGGGAACAAGTTTGAGGTCCAAAACATATTCTAAATGTACAATATCTAAACCCTTTTAAATGGGGATTATTGGAACAAGTCGAATGCAGTTGTTTGTCCTTCATTGTGATTGATGGAAGACTTGTTGACTAGTCACACTTCAGTCTAGTGTTGAGTCAAACAATGGTGAAACATGCTTTTGTGTGGTAAAAAGATGCATTGAAGGTGAATGGTCTGTCAATCTGTCAGATGCAAACATTTTGCCTACAAATGGTTCATTTGAAAGCCTTCACCCAGGTAATAAATGTAAATTATAAAATGTATATACATTTTGAATTTATTTAATGGTATAATTTGTGATGCAACATGTAATACACTATTCATCAACACAGTGCATTACAAAATATCAATCAAAACATACTTTATTGAAGTTGAATCCTTTGAATTTCATTATTGTATATGGAAATGAATAACAAAGATCAATAAAAGTTACTGTGTTGGGCTGAAGAAAAATGGGGAATGCTTAAAAAACATTTAATCAGAGTTGCACCTCATAAATAAACCCCATTTCACAGAGCAATGACGATGCTGTGAGACAGAAATAAGCACTCAGTCGTTGTTGAAGCAGTGCCCTTTGACTTATTTCCCATGTTTGTACTTCCTCATGTGGGATGCAATGGATGATGAGATCTCAGCAGATTTCTTGTTCTGTCCAAAATACTCTAGAAACTGGCCATCAGGTCCCACCAGGTACATTATGATGGTGTGATCAACCTGAAATTACAGGACAATTCTATACATGCGGAGTAAAGGCTTGTGAGATTATTAGAAATTAATTAAACGTATAGTTCACCCAAAAAAATAAAAATTCGGTCATCCCTTATTCACCCAAAAGATACTTTGAAGAATGTTGGTAACCAAACAGCTGAAAGTACTCATTGGCTTCCATGGTCTTTTTTCCCATACTGTGGTACTCAATGGCCACCATCAGCTGTTTGGTTACAAACATCCTTTAAAATATCTTTTGGGTGAGTAAAAGATGACAGAATTTTAATTTTTGGGTAAACTATCCCAAAAACAACCTTCTTCTGTCAGGTTGTTACATTACTTTACATTCTGTGGTATATGCTCACAATGTAGTCGTTGTCTTCATCTTTGGGGCCCTGGCTGTAGTACACTCTGTAGGCTCTGGACACTTGCTCAATCTGGGCAGTTGTGCCTGTCAGACCGATCAGCTTGGGGGAAAACTCTGTGCATGTGAGATGTTGAAACTGTAAATGACGAGGAATCATATCACAGCATTCGGTGAGTGTAGAGTGATAAAGATGATCCTGCTCACCTTTGACATAGTCTGCCAGTGCTTCTGGTGTGTCTCTATCAGGATCAATGGTGATGAGAATCGGTGTTATGTCTGGAAGTGTTTTAATTCTATCTGTGATGGAAAAGTAACAGGTTTTGCTTGAACATGGTTCTTGTACTGTTTTTCTGTATGATAAATGCCACTTGTGTGATTTTTAATCTGATGTAATAATAATTATAATAACATTAATAAATAATAAAAAAGAAAATGAAATGCCACATTACCAATCTCATCAACAGCCTCAATCATTTTCTCCAGTTCATCAGGACAGATGTCTGGACAGTGTGTGAACCCGAAATAGATCAGCAGCCACTGGCCAAGGAAATCCTCACTCTTTGTGGGTTTATTGTTGTGGTCGACGAGTGAGAATGGACCTCCAAGAGACGCTTTCCCCATCGACTTTGTTCTTTCTTTCTCAATCACTACAACACCAAAAACACTTTCATGATAATAACTCCTTCTTTATGACCTGGAACGTTTGTATATGATAAGTGTGCCAAAACAATCACTTATGCATGCTGTTCGTGTTCTTACTTTCCTCTTTTTCTCTCTTGAAGTATTTCATCCCTAGAAGAAGACCTCCTCCCAACGCAAATGTGATAGCAAGAGATTTCCATGTAACTGGCTATGGAACAGAGAAATGTTGAACAAATTTGTGAAACGCCTAATTTACTCAGCATCAAATCTGCATATCAGAATGATTTCTGAAGGATCATGTGACTGATGACTGGAGGAATGATGCTGAAAATTCAGCTTTGATCACAGCAATAAATTACACTTTAAAATGTATTCAAATATATGAAAATCACAATACCATTGGCAATATTACCATGCATAATAATGCATTTGTTTGACTACACTACTTTATTCTTATTATGGACCCTTTTATCTAAACCCTGGGGAACCAATAACCTTTCAGTCACCAATCCTGATCTTCCAGCAGAGAGTTGCAGTGCTAGTGCTGTAAATGAAGCTTACACCGCTCTTCTTGTTGCTGGATTGGTCTCTTTTAGATGAGGGCGGTGGAGGCAGAGTGGACAGTGTCCGAATGTTCAGAAGGGACACACGTGGTGCTGTCCTACATGTCCTAAACTGAAGAAGAAGGTCACACAGAATCAATGGAGATGCTGGAGGAGCAGACACAGATACATACAAACATCATTTATAAAAGGGACACAATTTTGACCAATGGTTTCAAAACGAGGGCCCAATAGTGGGCTTCATCACACTTTTAAGGGCCTACAGGATGATTTTAAATTGTTTAATTTAATTAAAAATAAAATTAACATAGAAAACAAAATGCTTTCGTTGGAATTATAGCAGAACATACCAATGGAAATGTTGTTGTTATTGTTGTGTTGAAAAACAGGGGGCCCTGAAGTCAAAAAGGTTTAGGACCACTGATTTAGACAATACAGGTGCATCTCAATAAATTAGAAATGTCATGGAAAAGTTCATTTATTTCAGTAATTCAACTCAAATTGTGAAACTAACGTATTAAATAAATTCAATGCACACAGACTGAAATGGTTTAAGTCTTTGGTTCTAAACCATACCTGGTTTGATGATTTTGGCTCACATTTAACAAAAACCCACCAATTCAAGTATTCTAATCTCAACAAATTAGAATACTTCATAAGACCAATAAATAAAAAACATTTTTAGTCAATTGTTGGCCTTCTGGAAAGTATGTTCATTTACTGTACATATACTCAATACTTGGTAGGGGCTCCTTTTGATTTAATTACTGCCTCAGTTCAGCGTGGCATGGAGGTGATCAGTTTGTGGCACTGCTGAGGTGGTATGGAAGCCATGAGGTCCCATTTATAAACGTTACATACACACAAAATGGGCATAGAAACATGCGTAGGCAATTTTCCATGCACATATCGTGATTTATAAAAAATAAACTTGGTGTAAATATGTACGCACCGTACGGACATTCTAGACCATGTGTACACACTCTTTTTCATGGAGTGAGAAAAGTAATGAAGTTAACAAGGATTTTACACCGTTTTCATGTCGATATACACATTTACATGAAATACTCCACAGAGGTCAGAGGTCGAACGGTCCATTGTCCAGTATAGGACCAATGATGATAGCTTACTGTACAACCGCAGCTGCACGGGGGTGTTGATGTCGTCTGAAGGCATCTCCACAACATAATAAAAAATACCACTCTATTTGAAGGACAGAACTAGGAGAAAACAGTAAGATTTGCACGTTTTCTTTTTAAAATACTTTGTCTGTGACTTGCAGAGTCAGACGGTTGAATTTACACTGCAATAAATATGGGCTTGTCTGTTTCCACTTAAAATAGCTAAACGATGTTCATCAGCAAAACTGCATACATTTAATTTGATTTGAATTGTTTAAAACAATATATCTGAGAACCTTATGGATATTTTCATATATTTATCATAAAACATAAGGATCCTAGATAATTTTAGTGATACAAAATGTATGTGTATGCCACAAATGGCAATATAGTCCCCATCTCATATTTCCTTAATGTCTCTGTGTTAAACATGGTGTCACGTGCATGTGAATACACATGTAAATGATATGCAGATGAGGTTATGCATAGTAAAACAAGGTGTTGTAATCTCTATATATGGTGATTTCGGGGAGGAGATGAGGTGGAGATGCACGTACGCACTATCTTCCCCTGACTGGGATTTATTGCACAGGTTCTGTTCAAAATCTAGCATTTGTGCCTACGTACACTTTTAGGATTAAATCTATGGAGAGTTTTATAAATGAGACCCCAGGTTTCTTTGACCGTGGCCTTCAGATCATCTGCATTTTTTGGTCTCTTGTTTCTCATTTTCCTCTTGACAATAGCCCATAGATTCTCTCTGGGGTTCAGGTTTGGTGAGTTTGCAGGCCAGTCAAGCACACCAACACCATGGTCATTTAACCAACTTTTGGTGCTTTTGGCAGTGTGGGCAGGTGCCAAATCCTGCTGGAAAATGAAATCAGCATCTTCAAAAAAGCTGGTCAGCAGAAGGAAGCATGAAGTGCTCCAAGATTTCTTGGTAAATGGGTGCAGTGACTTTTCAGTGGGTTTTCAAAAAACACAATGGACCAACACCAGCAGATGACATTGCACCCCAAATCATCACAGACTGTGGAAACTTAACACTGGACTTCAAGCAACTTGGGCTATGAGCTTCTCCACACTTCTCCAGACTTTAGGACCTTGGTTTCCAAATGAAACACAAAACTTGCTATCCTCTGAAAAGAGGACTTTGGACCACTGGGCAACAGTCCATTTCTTCTTCCCAGGTAAGACACCTCTGACGTCGTCTGTGGTACAGGAGAGGCTTAACAAGAGGAATACGACAACTGTAGCCAAATTCCTTGACACTTCTGTGTGTGGTGGCTCTTGATGCCTTGACCCCAGCCTCAGTGCTTTCCTTGTGAAGTTTACTCAAATTCTTGAATCGATTTTGCTTGACAATTCTCATAAGGCTGCTGTTCTCTCGGTTGGTTGTGTGTTTTTTCCTTCCACTCAACTTTCTGATAACATGCTTGGATACAGCACTCTGTGAACAGCCAGCTTCTTTGGCAATGAATATTTGTAGCACACCCTCCTTGGGAAGGGGATCAATGATTGTCTTCTGGACAACTGTCAGATCAGAAGTCTTCCCCATGATTGTGTAGCCTAGTGAACCAAACTGAGAAACCATTTTGAAGGCTCAGGAAACCTTTGCAGGTGTTTTGAGTTGATTAGATGATTGGCATGTCACAATATTCTAATTTGTTGCGAATTGGTGGGTTTTTTTGTAAATGTGAGCCAAAATCATCACAATTAAAAGAACCAAAGACTTGTGCATTTGATTTATTTAATACACAAGTTTCACAATTTGAGTTGAAATACTGAAATAAATGAACTTTCCACGACATTATAATTTATTGAGATGCACCTGTATGTTGCAGTGACCTTCCATTTAAAGATGTTATAAGAATTAACACATTTAAATGAATATAAAAAAATGCTTCAAATTAAACAGACAACACTTTAGTCACACTACTTACTTTACACATAAAACCTTAGATATATATGTGTTATTATTTATGAAACAGCCAGTGACCTACCAGTGTGTTGGTGTGTGACAGCACTGCACGTGCGTGCGCTGATCTCGACACACTGCAGGGACTTCGGACATTATAACACTGACTGACACATATCGACCTGAACGTCTGGCATCTTAAACTTTTTAAACTTAATGCTCCTGCTAAACCCGCAGAGCTGAGAGCTAACATCATGCGTCCTCAACGCGGAAGTACGTGACTCTCGGTTTACACAACCTACCGCTGCACAGAAGACGCATACAAACGACTGACCCCGAGTCAGCTGTTAAGACTCGAGAAGCGAACTCAACATAGCAACGGCGATCAGACTGACTCGAACTGATCTGAGGTCAGCTATGAAAGAAGGGAAACAGAAGGCGGATATCACGTGTGGTTACCTCACTTCTTCGCTTCCTATTTGCGTGCATGGAGAAAATTGTGACATCTAGCGCTTAAAAACTTTTTTAAAAAATGAAGGGGGAAAAACGAAGTGGAGCTGAAAGATTGCATTTTTTTTTTCAAATATATATATTTTAAACATTTGCGCTTATGAACGTAAAATCTGAATAGACAGTATGCTTTAAAAACACTTTCTCCGGTACCAAACAATAATAGTGTAATGATATTAACTATTTTATGTAATTATAGGTTAATGACATTATTATTATTATTATTATTATTATTATTATTATTATTATTATTATTATACAAATATATTTCTAGTTTGCCACTAGATGCCACTGGAGCTTGCGTTTTAGTGTTTACGTCATATTCGTGCGACACTTGCATGAACACATGCACCATGCGTGTAAAATATAGCGGTTTGTGAAATAATACTCATGCTTTTAATAATAACTATAGTCGTTCACGGGAAGGTACACACACACACATTGTAGGTTGTCATGGCTGGGAACACGCTTCTGTTTAAGTCAAAGTAAGTGTGGTTTTCTTCGTTTTCGGCCTTTCTCAGTAGGAAAGATTGTTTTTTAAACGTGCAGAACTTCCAGTGACGAGTTGAGATTACTGTTAACTATCTTATTTAATTACAAGTTAACGATCATCTCATCTGTTTGTTTAGTTATGCAGTCTCCAGCAAAATAGAGCCGTTCTATAAGGGAGGAAAAGTGCAGGTAAGTTCATCATTTAGTACTTGAAAACATATATTATTATCATGTCTGTGAATTACAGCTGTTATATCTGCATATTGTACTTGTTTTGTTCCTCCGTCCAGATAAGTCACGATGAGCTGTACATATTTTGCACATGTGGTCCAAAAGTCAACATTTTACAGATCGATACAGGAAAAATCATCCATAGCATTGAGCAGGTCAGTGTCTTACAGTTTCTTCATCTGTGGACAAACACTTAAAAAAACACTTTAGTTTGTCTAAAAAACATTAAATGAACACCCATCACAGGATAACTTTTGTCTTTTATTTCTAACTAATAAATGCATTATTTAATGAATTAATAAGTTGGCAGTATTGCAAAAATAATGAAATGGTTTAGGAGTGTTTAGATCTTTTTTCTTTTTTTCTTCTGTTTTTCAGTTTTGCTTCCGTAAAACGTCTTCTATCAGACTAGTGGAAATACACATTTAGGTGTTTATTTTATTACACTTTATCGATTTGCTCCTGCAGATTTAAAGGCCATTAATGAACTAAAAGGCCATTTAAGTGCACTTAAAGAGAGACACTTTCGTGACTATGTTACTTGTAGCTAGTAGAATGTCTAAAGTGAACTTAAAGTGTAATTATAAAATCATCAACCCTAAAAACAGGGTGGGTTTTGTAATAACTGCATATTGTTGTTGCATACTGTGTGTACTGACTATATGTATGTGCATATTGCACATTTTCACCTATTGAAGTCTGTGGTGTTATGTTAATTGTTTCTGCAATTTCTGCATGTGCTGTGGTGATGTGACAATGAAAGTGACTTGACTTGTTGCCTGTATTTCTCTCTTGTGTTTTCTCTGAGCAGGATGATCAAGAGGACATCACCTCGTTCTCTCTCAGTCCTGATGATGAGGTGAGGTCCTTCACTGCTTCATTTCCCCGTCTGATGTTTCTAGACTGAGGTGATTTCTGCTGTTTCTCTGCAGATGCTGGTGACGGCCAGCAGGGCTCTGCTCCTGAAGCAGTGGGACTGGAAGCAGGAGAAGTGCACTCGCTCGTGGAGGGCCATCCACAATGTGCCTGTGGCCAGCATGACCTTTGACTGCACCTCCACCCTGCTGGCTACAGGTCAGACTCAAACCAGATAAACTCTATACAATGGGTTTGGTGTCAGGCATATTGTAATAACACCGCAAAACATCATACTAAGATATGTTGATTTGAATTCTTGTTTTGAATTACTTTACTCAGCACTACCCTTGTGGAAAAGGATGCTTTAGAAAACCTTACAAAGAGTCATTATTATGGAAACAAGCACTTACATTTGCTTTTTATTTCAATATTATTACATTATCTGTAAATACTTCAGATTGGACGTAGAATGCAAGTGCACATTCAATGCCGTTTAGCGCGCTTCTCTTTCTTGAACATCTGTTTTTGCGTTCGAAGGTGGTTGTGATGGCACCATCAAGCTGTGGGATGTTGTGAAGCAGTACTGCACACACAACCTGAAAGGATCGTCTGGCGTTGTACAGTAAGAGCCTTCAGAAACCTTCTGTGAGTTTGTAACACTGGCTCAGCTGGTTGTTATGCTGTCTATACGTCTGTAACGTCTCTCTTCCAGTTTGGTTGAGTTTCATCCAGACATCAGCAGGCTGCAGCTCTTCTCTTCCTCCGTGGACTGCGGGATCCGTATCTGGGACCTGCGGACCAGCAAGTGCATCTGTGTTTTGGAGAGCCACTACAGTGCGGTCACAGCGCTGGCCTTCTCTCCTGATGGCCAAACTCTGATCAGGTAAAAAGGCAAATCCTTTGAAGAATTCAGCCATATAATGGTCCAATTTTAAGCGATTCGCTGTCTTCGTTTTCAGTTCTGGCCGAGACAAAATCTGTTTAGTTTGGGACCTGAAGAAGAAGGAGGTGAAGAGGACTGTACCTGTGTATGAGGTGAGACAATGACTGTGACTCATGAGCTAAGCATTTATCTTTATTTCACCTCAACTATGTTATATGTGTATAATGCCTTAAAAACAAGCAGATTACTCTGGAAGTACAGCATTGTAATGTTACATGGCGTTCTCTTATTTGTCGATGTTAAGGCTGTGGAAGGAGTTGTTCTTCTCCCTGGGACGACCGATTACTCTCAGATGGGTGTGAAGGGTGAAGGTGTACACTTTGTCACAGCTGGCAGTAAAGGTAAACACTGTAGTTCAAATCACAATCCACTTTAATAGAAAATGCTATAATATAAACCCATAAAAGCAGTACCGACTAGAGGTGCAACTACAGTATCAGTGTTTATTTAGTATTATTGATGTACTATTGTAATTTATATTGCTTTCGTCATATATATATATATATATATATATATATATATATACAGTGCAGACCAAAAGTTTGGAAACATTACTATTTTTAATGTTTTTGAAAGAAGTTTCTTCTGCTCAGTAAGCCTGCATTTATTTGATCAAAAATACAGAAAAAACTGTAATATTGTGAAATATTATTACAACTTAAAATAATAGTTTTCTATTTGAATATACTTTAAAAAAATAATTTATTCCTGTGATGCAAAGCTGAATTTTCAGCATCATTACTCCAGCCTTCAGTGTCACATGTAACATCCAGTCTATCACATGATCATTTAGAAATCATTCTAATATTCTGATTTATTATGAGTGTTGGAAACAGTTCTGCTGTCTAATATATTTGATCAATAAAAGGTTAAAAGGAACTGCATTTATTCAAAATAAAAAAATAAAAAATTCTAATATTATATTTTCTTTATCACTTTTTATCAATTTAACACATCCTTGCTGAATAAAAGTATTAATTTCATTAAAAAAAAAAAGAAAGAAAAAAAATTACTGACCAGTAGTGTATATTGTTATTACAAAATATTGATATTTTAAAAACATAGCTTCTTTTATTTATTTATTTATTTTTTTACTTTTTATTCCTCAAAGTATCCTAAAAAAGTATCACATGTTCTGAAAAAATATTAAGCAGCAGAACTGTTTCCAACTTTGATAATGAATCATCATATTAGAATGATTTCTAAAGGATCATGTGATAATGATCCTAAAAATTCAGCTTTGCATCACAGAAATAAATGATAATTTAAAGTATAATAAATTTAAAAACAATTATTTTAAGTTGTAATAATATTTCACAATATTACATTGTTTTTCTGTATTTTTGATCAAATAAATGCAGGCTTGATGAGCAGAAGAAACCTCTTTCAAAAACATTAAAAATAGTAATGTTTCCAAACTTTTGGTCTGTACTGTATATATATATATATATATATATATATATATATATATATATTAGCATGCAACTTTTTTTTTTTTCCCCAAACTGCATCAACACACAGCCGCCTCCCCCCAATACAAGTTATCAATACCATATTCATATTATTATTCTTTATTTAAATTAATATTGGATATTAAATTTTTATGCACATTTCCCATACTTAAAATTTTGACGTTTGCCATCATCTAAAGCTCACTTAAAACTAATCTTTCAAAAAAGAAAGATTGGCTGCATGTATAGCATTAGTAATTTAATAACTCTTTTACATATAATCTTTATCAAATCTCAAAATGATTAATATTCACATTACAACATTTTGATGCCTAAATGTACTAGTAGCAATTAAAATGTAACTTAAGGATTAATGGCTGCATGTATAGCAGTCGAATAGCTTTTCTTTAAAAAAAAAATAATAATATTACTGATTCAATCAGAACAATGAGACCATTTATATCTTATTCGAAATAAAGTTGATGCGTCTTGTTGAAATAAAAAATGCATACAGACCCTTTTAATTGATGAACATAAAAATTGTATTCATTATTAAATGTAATTTTTTAAATATGTCCAATTTGGTTATTTCTAGGCTTGTTTTTTTTGCACATTCATAAAAGAAAAAAAATCAGATAATCTAGGCGCTGTATGGTGCTTCAGTGCACTGTATATGTCGAATCATCTGTCTGGCCCTTAGTTGGTGTTCTTCTGTTTCGGCAGGTGTTCTTCGAGTGTGGGACTCCAGCTCGGCTCGCTGTGTGTTCACTCAGGTGCTGCCTGATGCTCCAGCTCTCAAAACAGAGGAGGGAGACTTAGACCCGCGCAGTCTGATGCACCTTCTGCCCATGCCACGGTCCAACAGACTGGCCACCGTCACTGCAGAGCACAACATCCTCATCTATCAGATGCCCGCGCTCACTGTACAGCAGCAGGTACTCCTTAACATCCACATTAATCACTCGAGATATATCCACAACTTCATACAAATCAGAATCTGACTGTTTTTCTCTCCTCATAAAGTTTGTCGGCTACAATGATGATATCCTGGATGTGAAGTTCCTGGGGAAGGATGACACACACCTAGTCGTGGCCACTAACAGCTCTCAGCTGAAGGTGTTTGAGTTGGCCACTAACAGCTGTCAGATTCTGTACGGACACACAGGTGAGTGAGCCACTAGAGAGCAGTGTATACTGTGTGCTTCTAGCTCAAAACTGTAATCATTAGTACTGATATCACATGACCGCACTGTTAGACCGGCAAGGGTTAATCAAGAAAAAAAGTTTTTTTGCACAAGAACCTGTATCAGTAATTTAATTTGACACTAATGAAAACACATTTCTATGCAAAAAACGCATTTGAGCGATAGAAAACACACTCTAACTAAGCTAACCAAAGCTAAAACAGAACCAGGGGCAATATAATGAACTAAAACTAGAACTGAAATAAAATAAAAATAACAACTATACAAAAAAAATTAAAGTAAAAAAACTACAACATTACTAAATCTTTCAAATTCGAGATAGAAAAATATTAAATAATAAACTAATTGAAAGTAGTAATACAAGTATCTAAAATAAATAACACTTTGATTGGAACAATAAAAAGATGAGTAGTATAAAGTTTCGTCTGGGCAGGTTGAGGAGTGTCTGTGTGTGTGTGTGTGTCTGTGTCTGTGTCTGTGTGTGTCTGTGTGTGTCTGTGTGTGTGTCTGTGTGTGTGTGTGTGTGTGTGTGTCTGTGTGTGTGTCTGTGTGTGTGTCTGTGTGTGTGTCTGTGTCTGTGTGTGCGTGTCTGTGTGTGTCTGTGTGTCTGTGTGTGTGTGTGTGTGTGTGTGTGTGTGTGTGTGCTGTTAATTCACTTCCTTGTGGTTTTCCCAAAGAGGAAATTACCATTAGATTCATATATGTAAATTAAATTCATACGAACGCCAAAACTTTGAGTGAGTGAGACAGCCTTCATGCTTCAGAGAAAGACAACACACCAGATTAGACTAAATATTCATTTTGATCAAATATTTGTTCTTCGGCGAGGTTTAAAAGGAAGTAATGTTGTTGTCAGCTAAAATGATTGGAAAAAAGCAGAAATGGAAAAAGTACTATAATACTAAAACTATTACAGAAATACAAATCAATTTAAATGTATATTTACATTTAAGTTACAGTTAAGTTACTAAAACAAATTAAACTCATGTTAAGTATTATGATAATTTAACAAAAATGCAGCTAGGCTATTGTCTGTTTGTTTGTTTGTTTTCCCTCAGTTTCGCACATTGTTTGAGGTAGTCATAATCAGGCAGAAAGTAATATGAATAGTATTCTTTATGAGCAGTGTCAGTGGGGAGGTTGATGTGTGTCAGGTTGTTTTGACAGGTCTTTTGTGTGCTTTTCTTGTTTTAATGAAAGATCCATTGTTAGTTGCATCCCGACATCCCAGGGTTGTGAAACGCATTCATTTTCTCTCTTAGAGAAAACAACAGCTGGCTTTAAACTTTAAAAAGTCTACATTGTTCACACTATCCGTGCACAGTTATCTTTAAATCATCTGAAAATCTGTCTGCAGATACCATATTATCTATTGATGTCTTCCGCAGAGGCTCCATGTTTGCAAGCTGTGCAAAGGTGATCCTTTTACTTTTTTGAGGAAAAAGATGCACTGGTGGCTTGGCACGCCATTCAAAGCCTCAGATTCTGATTGTACACTTGTAAAGATGCCGTTTATGTAACCTTTCACACAGGACAACTCATTGAGGCTGTGGAAGATGGATCTGAAGAGCGGTCAGGTGCGCTGCGTGGCTCAGGGCAGCGGTCACTCCAATGCTGTGGGCTCCATCGCCTGCTCCAGGTCTGATCTCAATTAGACAAGCAATATGAGTTCAGAAACACCTGCAGTGTGTGATCATGCTGTAGGTCTGTCCTGAAACTATTTGAAACGTTTTGCTGAACTGATTACACAGTCTGTCGCATTTAATCAATGGTTGCGACAGGCCTGATCATAATAATCTATTCTAATATAGTTCATGAAGTTTCTACTAGCTTTTTTACGACACTTTTAAACATGACCTGTCTAATCAGATTAAAGAACCAGGACTAGGACCCTATGAAAACGTGGACGGAATCACGGAATCCAGTCATAAAAACGGAATTCACAGTTTGTCACGGAATTTGATGAACAATGAATTAATTAATCAAAAGTTGGTCATTACATTTAAATCAGATTACTAAATGAACTAGTATCTGTAAATATTAAGCAGCGAAAGTCTATTTAAATATGAATCCTGAATGTTCTGCATGTCTGTGTTACTGAATGGAGCAGACACGAGGTTGCATTTATTACACACACAGAAGCACGCGTGACGCTGGCGGTGATTTCAGCATCTGTCCTCTCACTAAAAGAGGACGAAAACACATGAAGAACATCTCCAGAACTGCTCTGAGAGTCACTTCATGAGCATTTGAACGTTTGTTTTGAGGAAAACTAGTGTCATATCACATACACAGAACTGTAAAGATATTCACAGCAACCCGTCAAAATAAAAGTCCGGTTTGATTTGAAGACATTGTGCTTCTTACTGTTTTTCAGCAGAATGTACATAGCCTACTACTATTACTAAAATGAAGCAAACTATTTTTTTAAACAAATAATCACACAACATTTCTTCCATGTTTTAATTGTAATAGTAAATCCCCTTTGTTTGCCAAAAATAATAAATTTTCAATAATTAAAAGATAAATTAAATGAATGTTTTATAACCAGGAAACTGTAAAAACACAATACAGAATTTCTGAGGGAATTTACTTTAAGAAATAAATTAATACATTTCATTGTTTTATGCATTCAAATAATTAAACATGTAAAACAATAAAAAAAATATATGGTCAGGAAAAAATTAAACATTTTATATGGCCCTAAACATGTAATTTGTTACACATTTTCACATCAATTTATTAAAAGTTAAGTTTCATCATTTTAATTAATTAGACATGCTTTTCAATTAATACAGTTTAATTTAATTAATAAAAGAGAGTCAAGAAAAATTTTAATGGAAAAAATAGAATCCAGAAAAATTAAAACACAAAAAATGGAATTTGAAAAAAAATCTAACGGAATTTAGGAAAAATTAAAACGGATTTCATAGGACCCTACAGAACTATCCATGTTATAACGCTATACTGGTTTCTAATGTTTCTTACCATAATTACTTTTATTTATTTACATTTTACATTTCAAGTTTATTTATTTCAAGTGTATTTTTTTATATCAATTTTTATTCATTTTTATTTTTAGGGCATAAAGTTACAAATGAGAAATGTTGCAATGCCTGCCATAAAGTATTCAGATTTAAAACATTTCTGTTTGACTTTAACATTGAGCTCAATTAGATGGTTTTGAACTGATTTATTCATATAATTATTTCCTTTGAATATCACAAATATACAAGATGTACATTATCAATGCCTCGAATATAAATGGGAAAAACCGTGATTAACAGCAGCTTCTAAATTGTATTATTTTACATATTAAATAAGTATTTCAATAATAAAATGTAATTTTCTTTTTCTGTTTTTAGTTGTAGTTGATCATAATAACCCTGTGGCTTTACGCAGGTTAAAGAAAGGCTTCCTGGTGTCGGGCAGTCAGGACTGTACTATTAAGGTTTGGGATCTACCTGACCCTCTGCCTGATGTGGGATGTGAACCGCTCTTGATGACGGCACGACTCACAGAGAAAGCTCACGACAAGGTGGGTCACTGCCCCGTCACGTTCAGAAAGTCTCTGTTCAACTGAGTTCAACAAATGTCAGCATGCTCTTGAGTATGTCATCCTCCGGTGTTGTGAAGGATGTTAAGCTTTTTAAATATATGTATAATAATATATATGTATTTTCATTAAAGTTTTATTCATCAGACACATAAAAGAGAGATCTCAATTAGGTGTTTTTAAATTATACACTAATTACCAATAATTAAAAAATAGGAAATGTGGCAACTGACAGCAGTATTTACATATTATATTATTTTGTGAACTGTTGATAATAAATGTTATTATTTTAATAAACAGGCCTAATTTTCAAAGAACAGTATTCTGCACACACATTTTAATTAGGGCCCGAGCACTGCAGTGCAGTACCTTCTTCTTCTTCTCCGAAATGAATCGCATTTTTGAGGCCCTAAACATGCTCCAAAACTCACGAAACTTTGCACACGCATCAAGACTGGCGAAAATTTACATCTGATATAGGTTTCAGAAGTGGGTGTGGCAAAATGGCTCTATAGCGCCACCTTTTATTTTTTAACGGAGTGTGCCTCGAGCTACGTTTCACTGACATGCATGAAAGCAACATGTACACACATGTAGCAAACCATTATCTACAAAAAAAGTCTCTTGGTACAAAATCCAAAACCCAACAGGAAGTAAGTTATTTTGAATTTCCTGTACGATTTTTGTGCAGTTTTTGCCATTTCCATGCCTCGTACTTTGACGAACTCCTCCTACAGTTTTAATCGGATTGCCTTCAAATTTAGTGAGGGTCATCATAAGACCTTTGTGATGTTAAAGTGCAAAGGTTTTGAGTTTTCGTCAAGGGGTGTGTCCCTGGCGGCCTGACAAAGTTTGATGTTTTGCCATGAAACAGGAAGTTGATGTAAATCTTCCCCAAACTTCACACGTGTGATAGGTGTTCTGTCCTGAACAAACACTCATGACCAAATTCAGTTATAGTCATAGCGCCACCTGCTGGTAACAGGAAGTTACATATTAAAGGAACATATTAAAAAGTGTCAACAAGTGTTAAATAAGCTGGCATCATGCTAGATACATACTCATACATGCTAGCAACACTTAGCTAAGTGCTAAAGCATGCTACTAATGCAGTGAAAAAGGAAGTTGCTGTAACTCAGGCAAGCAATGTCCGATCTGCCCCAAACTTCACACGTTTGACAAGGGTCCTGTCCTTAATAAATCAACATGCCCATATTCGGTTATAGTCATAGCGCCACCTGCTGGCAACAGGAAGTGCCATATTTAACACTTTTATGGACTCCCTGCAAAATAATAAAAGGCATCAACAAGTGTTAAATAGGCTCGGAAAATTTTATAAGTATCCTAATACATGCGAGCAACACTTAGCTAAGTGCTTAAGCATGCTGCTAATGCAGAGAAAAAGGAAGTTGCTGTAAGTCAGGCAAGCAATGTCCTATCTGCCCCAAACTTCAAATGTTTGACCATAAACCTGTCCTGAACACATCAACATGCCCGTATTTGTTAATAGTCATAGCGCCACCTACTGGCAACAGGAAGTGATATGGTTAACACTATTATGGAGTCCTAGGAACAAATTAAAAAGTGTCAATAAGTATTAATAGGCTGGCAAAATTCTAGAACCATAATAAAACATGCTAGCAACACTTTGATAAGTGTTAAAGCATGCTACTAATGCAGTGAAAAAGGAAGCTGCTGTAACTCAGGCAAGCAATGTCTGATCTTCTCCAAACTAAACATGTGTGATAGGTGTTTTGTTCCAAACAAACACCCATGACCAAATTCAGTTATAGTCATAGTGCCACCTGCTGGTAACAGGAAGTGACCAGGTTAACACTGTTATGGAGTCCTAGGAACAAATTAAAAAGTGTCAAAAATTGTTAAATAGACTGGCAAAATTCTAGAAGAATAATAAAACATGCTAAATACATCAACATGCCCGTATTTGTTTATAGTCATAGCGCCACCTGCTGGCAACAGGAAGTGTCATGTTTAACACTTTTATGCACTATTTGAATATTTAAAACACATTAAAATATTCCATTGTGTGCTAATCATGCTATAAATATTCTCAAACATGCTAGCAACACTTCCTATGTGCTAAAGGATGCTATTAATACTATGAAACAGGAAGTTGTTGTAACTCATGCATACAATTCCCCATCTTACCCAATCATCACATGTTTTATAAGAGTACTGGCCTGAACACAACTAAAGGCCAATATTCAACTATAAGTATTGCACCGCCTGCTGGCAACACGAAATTACTTATTTTATACTAACTTAAACATGAGAAGTCTGATCTGCCCAAAACTTTCCATGTTTGGTATGAGTCCTGGCCTGAAGACATAAACATTCCAATATTCACTTATAATCATAGCGCCACCTGTTGGCAGCAGGAAATGTGGGACAAATATTTACTATTTTATAAGCATATGGCCCAACGTTCACTGTTCCTCCTATGGGCACCAGGTGGTGGTGAGCCCGGGTGCGAGGGCCCTTTTATCGCTGCTTGCAGCTTTATTTTTTCATTATATCTGTATACCATTCAAATGTTTGGGATTGGTAAGATTTGTTCAATGCTTTTGAAAGAAGTCTCTTATGCTCACCGAGGCTGCAATTATTTGATCAAAATGCAGTAAGACAGTAATATTGTGAAATATTATTGCTATTTAAAATAACTGTTTACTGTTATGATATATTTTAAAATGTAATTTATTGCTGTGATGTTAAAGCTGAATTTTCAGCATCATTCCTCCAGTCTTCAGTGTCACATGAAATCTGAAAATAAAATAAGCATTATCAAAAATAAGCATTTAATTAAAATAGAAATCCGTATTTACATTATACTTGTCTTTAATGTAACTTTTGATTAATTTAATGTATCCTTGCTGAATACGTTAATCTTAAAAAAAAAGTATAAGTATAGTGTTGATACTTTTAATCCATTACTCCCCAGTTTGTTATTTTATTTCTCGTCATCTTCTCTTCTGTTGTCCTGTCTCGTCCTCATGTGATCCTGAAGGATGTGAACAGTGTGACCATCTCTCCCAATGACAAGCTGCTGGCCTCTGGCTCCCAGGATCGCACGGCCAAACTCTGGTCGCTGGCTGATTTGAGTCTGTTAGGCATCTTCAGAGGTCATAGTCGAGGGGTCTGGTGTGTTCAGTTCTCTCCTGTGGACCAGGTCCTGGCCACGGCCTCAGCGGACGGCTCCATCAAAATCTGGAGCATTCAAGACTTCAGCTGCCTCAAGGTGAGTTACACAAAAACTTGTTTAAAGAGCTGTTCAGGCAAGTTTGATATGTGGATTTTAGAAAATAGTTTTCCAATTAGGATTAAAAAACATATTTATATTAAATAGCTACAAGACATAAACCAAGCCAAGCAGGTGAATCATGTGATCACTAACTTTTAATTTAAAGCAAAAAAAAACTTTTCTGACAAAAAGTTATAGGACTGTAAACTTACAGTTTTAATGAGGGAAAGAACTACAGTACTATGTAGCATTGTGACAGTCAACTTTAAAATGATGAGGAAATATTGTTTTAACAGTGTTGATTATGTGAATGGGGGAAAAAAAA
The DNA here is from genome assembly GCF_963082965.1 of Carassius carassius. Taxonomy (NCBI): domain Eukaryota; kingdom Metazoa; phylum Chordata; class Actinopteri; order Cypriniformes; family Cyprinidae; genus Carassius; species Carassius carassius. The sequence goes on from NC_081763.1 coordinate 7,779,888, forward strand.
ACATTTTAAGTTTATTGCAAAGTATGCACATATATACAAATATTTAAAGGAACACTCCAGGTTTTTTTTTTTTTTTTATTAGCTAATTTTCCAACTCCCCTAGAGTTGAACAGTTGAGTTTTACCATTTTCAAATTCAATTCAATTCAAGTTTATTTTTATAGCACTTTTTACGATACAAATCGTTACAAAGCAACTTTACAGAAAATTTAGTTTCTACAATATTTAGTAGTATCTTATAAGTGGTGACTGTCAGTTTGTGTGCATATGACCGGATTTTTCTGAAAAATTAATACAAGACATAGTCAACCAGTCGATGAATACTATTAACAGTTATTATTAAATGATGCAATCACACTTGTAGCAATATTTGTTAGTTCTGTATGTTGTTTCCATTCAGTCGATCTCCAGGTCTGGTGGAAGCACTTTTAACTTAGCTTAGCATAGATCATTGAATCGGATTAGACCGTTAGCATCTCGTTCAAAAATGACTGGGACTATTTTCAGGTGCTGCATAATATCACTGTGCCTGCTGCACCGGTGGTACGGTAGCAGAGTTTCTTGATTATTACGCCGGAATGAGAGTATAGTTCACAGCCATATCGGCCTAGAAAATCACAACTTTTCATTTTCTGTCGGTCTTAGTACATGATGTAACTACAGAAGAGTCAAGTTTTAAATAGGAAAAATATAGAAACGTTTTGGTCATTTTTGAGCGAGATGCTAACTAATCCGATTCAATGATCTGTGCTAAACTAAGCTAAAAGTGCTACCGCCAGACCTAGAGATTGACTGAATGGATTCGAAAATGGTAAAACTCAGCTGTTTAAATCAGGAAAAGGGACTCCACTGTTTAACTCAATAGGAAAATGATTCTCTGATTGGTGGAGATGTTTGCAGAATTATGGGTAATGTAGTGTTTCACCAGGAATTCTGCTGTTAAACATGATAATTTAAAAATGGATTGAAATACTACAGACAGATGGCTTTAACAAAAGCATATAACACCGATTCACAACCTTGTAGCTCACAGTAGGTCTGCCTTTAAAGGTTCATAAGTTATCATTAAAAACCAGTTCCCTTATGGAGATTATTAATGGGATTTTTATTTGCAAAACCAGACTGTTATGCTATGTAGTTTTATCTGGAGAACATAATATGGCTTGACAACCTCTCACAATATCTTCACATCGTAGTGATGAGTGTTGCATGGGCAAATCTGATTTAGTTAAACATGAAACCGCATTCGCTGTCAATTTATATTTCAACAGTTTCATCTGTTTCCAACAAAATGCGAAGATGGGATTTGACTGTATCTGATTTAGTGGTAAAATGAGTGCGGAATACTGTAATGGTTCCAAAAAGTAACAAGGCTTAGTGGTATTATTTAAAAGCAAATGGTTTTTCACATGCACTGATGAATCAATGGAGACCAGGAACATGTATTAGTTACAGGGTACATTATTGATTTTGTGTTGACTTCACTGTGAGAAACCGTACTGTATTTTAATCGCTGCAAGTAAACATTTGCATTCTGTTCAAAGCCATGAAGTAGATTCTGAGGATTTCCGTGTTTTACCTCCGCAGACGTTCGAGGGACATGATGCCTCTGTGCTAAAGATCATCTTTGTCAGTCGAGGAACTCAACTCGTGTCTAGGTAGACTATGTGCTTCCTTATACATTTTCTGACAGCGATCCAAATGCACTAATAAAACTTTCACTTTTATTATTATGAGCGTGTTTTTTATGATGTGTAGTCTTTTCCAGCACACTATTTCAACCAAACATTGGCTCTAGTAACCCGAATCTCTTTCTCTGTCATTCTTCAGTGGTTCTGATGGACTTGTTAAGTTGTGGACCATAAAAACAAACGAGTGTGTGAAAACGTTCGATGCTCACCAGGACAAAGTGTGGGCTCTGCACGGCAGCAGCAGAGACGAGCTGATGGTGACGGGGTCAGCTGACTCCACCATCTCTCTGTGGAAGGTCAGTCTGCTGATGGACACTGTGCAGTCAGTTTCAGCTCAGACTCAGATGTGCTGGAGCACTGTTAAACACGGGAATGTGAAGTGCAACAGTGCAAACTCTTGGTATTTGCTGTATGTTTGCACATCTGATCTGAGACGGCCAATCATCAATGCACCCCTTACCAGGAGAAAAGGCTCATTGTTTTACACTGTGGCACTGTTCATTAAGATGAATATGTTCTACTTCCTTATATATCTGGATTCTTATGCACTAAAAGTTGGGGTCTGTAGGATTTTCTTTTTTGTTTTTGGTAAAGAAATTAATACTTCTATTCAGCAAGGATGTATTAATTTGATCAAAAATAGAGACATTTATAATGTTACAAAAGATTTTTTTCAAATAGATGTCTTTTGTTTGTTTTTTTAACTCTTTATTAATCAAAGAATCCTGGGGAAAACTTGTTTAGGAGAACTTGATTCATCCGTTTGGTTTTTGATTGGGCCTGCAATATAATTAAATCTTCAGACACATCAAGAGAGAGAGAAAAAAGCACTTTCAGAGAAAGATAATGGTTTTCTTTTTAATAATGTGCTATGAAAATTGTGTGCAATTAACTTCGCAACACAAACAAAACAAAAAACATTTGGGCTGTTAATGATTTACAAATTCTGACTAGTAACATTATGTTGTCTGGTTGACTCACATAAAAGTTTGTGTATATGGCCAAGTAGGTCAGAAGGTTACCGTGATCTATCCATGTTGAATACACATGCATGCATGATTTAATGCTCTCGTTACGTGTTGATTCCAGTCCTAATGATGGTGGCAGATGTGAAATTAAAACAGTTGTCTAATGAGTGCTGGTGCTCACAACAGCAGTCTGTGTTAACTTAACACTGCTTCTTTTACAATTGCATATAGAACAAATGATTGCAATCTCACAACTGGATGTTCATTTAATACATCTTTAGATAATGCACTTTAAATAACCAAAAGTATCAACATGCCGCCTCCTAATTATCAAGCTATTTTTTACTACACCCATTACTGTGTGAAACCTGATACTGATTTATAGTATCTTTCTCCCAAAGTGAAATGAATAGTTGTCCTTAGTGCACAAATAATACTTTTCAATCCAGCAACAAAACATTTCTATTCATAGCTTATGGTTGCTGTGTTTTTGTTTTCATTGTGCATCCATACTCCAAGGTTTCAGTGCATTAGTTTGTTTCTGTTTCTCATTGTCTTTCTCTTTCCTGTAAGGATGTGACTGAAGTGGAGCTGGCAGAAGAGCAGGCCAAACAAGAAGACCAGGTCCTTAAGTAAGTCACTGCCCACATCGCAATTTGTAGCAATCAAATCCAGTGAGCCGTGTAGACATTTGATTAAAGACTGACCAGACTGGATGCCAAAACATTTTGCCAAGCTAAGCAAACTAGTAGCCAAGTTCTGTCTCTTAAATCTTTCTTCTCTGATAACTGAATCCTGATGTTGACACATTGTGTCTTGAACCGTTAAAGCAATTTACTTTCACCTGATCTGATTCCATCTCTACTGCTCGTGATGCATCGTAGCTTAAACATGAACATTTTCAGGACTTGTTATGGTCATATTAATTAAAAGTGTCCTTTTCCAATATTAAAGGCATAATTCACCCCAAAATGAAAATTCACCGTCATGTAGCTCCAAACGCAAATGTACAAAGATATACTGAATGACATCTGAGAGCGTTCATTAAAAGTCCACAAGAACTTTCACATTTCACGGAGTTCAAAAAGACGTCATTAAAAGAAATCCACATGGGTTGAGCAGTTTAATCCAAGTCTCATGAAGAGGCACATTCACTTTATACGATGAAGGCTCGTATCCACATATAAACATTGATCAACACACATGCAAAGAGCTCATCAAATATGCTGAATAGAAACCCAACTGTACATGCAGAAGCCACTCAGTTCATTTGGATTACATTTATGATGTCGACGCTACAAAACAGAAATCACTCATGTTTTATTAAAATAGCTTTGTGGTTTGAAGGTTTTATGTTTTTAAATGATGCCTGATTTTTCATTTTTGGGTGAACCTTCCCTTTTAGATAATCATTTTTGAAAGGATCGTCTCGTACTGTTGTCTGTCATTCTGAAACTAAATGTCAGAAGCATGTCGTGTGAGCGTTTCTGGGTTTTGTGGTGTATTCACAGGCAGCAGGAGCTGTCCAATTTACTTCATGAGAAGAAGTATGTGAAGGCTCTGGGTATCGCTATCTCTCTGGATCAGCCGCACACTGCATTACGAGTCATCAGAGGTGCTTTCTGTCATTTCTCTGCATTAACTCACCATGCCTGCTTTACTTTCCAACCACATTGATTTTAAACGGGCACTTTTGTTTTCTGTTTTTTTTTCACGGAATTGAATGTCGTAACTCTAACTCTAGCTAATTTCAGATGGTGACTTATGATTGTGTAAGAGGATGTCTGGGGAGTTATTTCTCATTGTCTTGTATTTGAATAAGGTTATTTTAACCACAGCCGTGTGTAAACAGAGTATGACAGGTGTAATCAACAGCACTCCTTCAGAAATTCCAGCGTTGCTCTTAAGCTCTACCTGTCAAACCCTGTTTTTGCTGTAAACAATTTCAGATCATTTCCAAACACATGTAGATCACCTGTCATGATTAATCCCAAAAAATATATATGTAATAATTTAGGAATCTATCAAAAACTGTCAAATGACACTTCAACCCTCAACAGAGATTCGCCAGCAGGAGGACGGGATGCAGGAGCTAGAAAAGACCCTCCTGAAACTCCGTCAGGATCAGAAAGGTAGCCGTCGTGTGCTGGTGCTCAGCGTTCGCTCACAGGTTATTATTGTTTGTGTGACTGATGTGTGTTGTGTCCAGCGTCGGTGCTGCGCTACTCTGTGGTGTGGAACACTAACTCCCGCAGCTGTCTGGATGCTCAGGCCGTCCTCCAGGTGCTGCTCACACACCTGAGCCCAGACGAAATCCTGCAGTACCAGGGCACTCGTGCTCATCTCGAGGGACTCATACCCTACACGGGTGGGGGTTTATTTCTATTACAGCTGAGCCATGATGAACATAAGAAATTACGATTGCATTGAAATATAGTGTAATAAATGTGATTGTTTCTCGCCTCCTGCAGAGAGACACATGCAGCGGATTGGCCGTCTTCTGCAGGCCTCAATGTTTCTCGATTATATGTGGCAGAAGATGCGTGTTACAGGTGGTGTTGACAGGTAAAGTATTATTACTTAGGTAAACGTCCTGGTATTGTATTCATTCATTTCTGTTAAGGGAAGCATCTGTATTACTATTGTTCAGGGTTAATGATCTGAACAAACTCCTAACTATGAATATTAAACTAAAATATTAAACCGTTTGAGTCATAAAAATGAATGATCCGCAACCTAGCAGACGTCGTACAATGTCAGAAATCCCACCCAGAGTTGGAGGTATGACTCTAAATAAATAACGTTTTTACCCGAACACCACAGTAAATTGTCACGTACAACATTCAGTTATTTGAAAAGTTATTTCCTCGGTTGACCCATCTATAGTTCTGTAGAATTACACTAGTCACCGCTTAATTACTATCTTTCAGGAAGTGGGTTTAAATAAATAGAGTGCACCCAGATTTCCTTTTAAGAAATGTTAAACATTTCTTTCACCTATTAAAGATTCAGTCAGTAAACATCTTATTGAGTCCTTATTAAACATCGGCTAACTTTCCTTTGCTGTTGTTGACATTGGCTTGCTCTCTTTGGAGTGCGCACGATAGAAGAGCTGTGTGAAGTTTCTCCAATTGTTGATGTTTTTCCTGTGTAGGAAATTATGAATGCTCAAAGATAAAATAGGGATTGAGTTGAACACTTTTAGAACTCTGCTCAAAGCAAAAATCAAAGCCTGCAGCATCTGTTTGAAGTCTGAATGGAACGCACTTATATGTAAATAAAATGATTTCTGCACTAAATCAGCAGAAACTCCTTTACATTGCTGCAGATTTTTGAACGGTCAGAACGGATGTCATTACTCGTGCCTCACAGCAGTCGACTGATGTTTGGTATCAGCAGACACGCAACATTAGTAATAAAAAAACCATGGGACGTTAATATGCCTGAAAGTGTTGAAACACCCAGGTTATTGGGAAAAAAAAAATAGTTTCATGCCAGAACAAATATGGGGTATGTTGACAAAGTTTTAAATGTGCACTACCATTCAGAAGTTTTGGGTCAGTCAAGATGCATTAAATTGACTTTAAAGACATTTATAATGTTAAAAAAGTTGTCCGTTTCAACAAATGCAATTCTGCAGGAATAAATATTTTTTTAATAAATTCAAATGTAAAAGTTAATTTAAATTGTAAAAATATTTCATAATATGTTTTTATTTTAATAATATGATGCAGTTTTTACGTGCTCGAACGGTGTGGTTCCCCGGTCACCTGTTGGTCTGCTGGTTTTCTCTAGTATGAACTTAAATGATGATGATGAGATGGACACCAGCCCTCAATCCATCTTCATCATAGACAAGCAACCAGTGGAGATGACAGACAATCCAGTATCTCAGCGGCAGAAGCAAGCAGATGAAGAGGAAGAGGAAGATCTGGAGCAGGATTCAGAGGAAATAGAGGAGCTCCTCGATGAAGATGACAGTGTGAGCACATCTAAAAGCGCTCATGTGAGCAACATGAAACCGAACGGAGTGAACCGTGTCGAAGATGGAGGTCAGGTGTCCAGTGAGGAGAGCGAAGATGAGGACGATGTCATGGAGATGACTGACCCCTTCAAAACAGCAACTGTAAGGTGATTGGCTGCTGTAGCTGTCAGTCATCATGAGTCTGTTATTTAGTAGCTTGCTGAACTGATGAATTTTCTGATTCATCAACGCAGCGTCGCTTTGACATAAACAGAGGTGTCCTGTTTGTATCTCCACACCAACTGCAGAATAATCTGGAGTGTTTTGTTATGTACTTGTTTTGTCCTTCTTCAAATTAGACCGTGTTCATATCTAGTGAAGAAGAAGAATGCATTTTATACTCGTTCATGTGTTTGAAATCATGAAGATTCCCGGTTTAATACATCTGAAAAAGCAAAAAAAAAATTGTATTTATAGTAATTTTGCAATTATTTGAAAGTCACTGGGCAACATTTATAAATCGGAATAAATGTTCGAATTAAACAACTAAAAGGATGATTTGTTTTTTTTACATTTTAAATACTATACATTTTAGTGAATGATGGTATATATTTTAAAACAAATAAAGTGTTTTCATTCTGTGCTTTTGTATTTTTTAATTCATTTTTACTTCCGTTTCTTGATAAAAGTGTCTTCTGTGGTGATCGAGAAAGTGGCGTCCACAGGACTTGATCCCTTTATCATCTCAATCCTAGAATATCACTGAACTTCTAGCACCATCCAACAACCGTTTCCAAAAACTCTCTTCATGCTCTTAGTATAATAGTGTGCATTCAGTCCTGTTTTTTTACCAGCTTCGGTTCTCCTGAAACATTTCTGCAAGCGTTGTTCCATGTGTGCTTGAAACAGTATTGAATGTTGGACATCTCACCGTGCCGTAAGCATTAGATACACCAAGCTCATCTGTGATGAAAGAGTGCAGGGTCTATACAGTTCACTCTCCTTTTTGACCGATAGTATCTAAACCAGATGCTCTTGAGGTTTGTATAATAATCATGTTTAGACCGACAGAAGCAGGGGTACAGGACACCAGAAACAAGAGTTTCACTTGGTGCAGTCACATCTGGTTACACACAAAAACTGATTTTGTTTTAGTGATTAGAGCACTTTGTACATTTTAACAATCCGTTTGCAGAAATTAACAATCCAGTAATGCCATTTTTAGGGTTAAATATTTTATTTCATATTTACAGGCAACCAACATGGGAAAAAACAGACAACAAATCAACTCTGAAGAGTGTACAGTGTTCAAGTATATGTCAGGATATACAATGCATATAAGGCACAAGTAATATTTTCCACTATGGAAAAACATTTTTTCTTCAAAGAGGGAAAACGATAAAAGAAAGGTACAAATATTCTGTATCCGATTTCTAAAAACATTTCTAGGCTGTGTTGATCATTATATATATTTGTTTTGTCAGTAAAAGAACATCAATCTATTAGAGTAAGAGCGGTTTCTTTAGAAACATGTCGATCAATCATTTGTAACATACGCAATATTCTGTTCCAAGAATAAGGTCTAAATGTAGTTCTACTACAATAAATGCGCATTAGCCAATCAAATAATCACATAAGCATCAAGCAAGTGTCCTGGCTGGGCAATAGTGTGTTATGTAACATAAAGTGCGTGAGACATTGGCCTAACTGGTTCTCTGCAGGTTTTTGCGTGTGACGGTGGTGCAGCGTTTGAGGATCTCCTGAGCTTGGGGTCTGGGTGGTATCTTAGGGGTGGAGGGCATCTTGTTGAGACTGGAGTCTGATCTGCTGCTGATCATCTTGTCTTCTCCGGCACTTTCAGGGCTCAGGCTGCCTGAGGAGTCAGGCGTTGGGGTGCGACTCGGGAGTAAATGCTCTTCCGAATCCAAGCAATTTAGCGAATCGCTGCCGGAGAAGCTGCTTTCATCGCTGAACGCTTCGCTGTCGTCGCTCAGACTGCTTTGTGGACCGTTCTTGGCAAACTGCACTCGGGTTGACGGCAACCCACTCGCTGAACGTGAGACCAAGGTGCTTCCTGGAGGTCCCAGGTTGCCCTGGGATCTGCTAAGCTCACGGCCGGAGACCTGCGGGGAATATTCTCCAGGGCGCTGAAGCTGTGCCAAGTCAAAAGTGGAGCAGGTTATCTCCCTCTTAGCGGGCATCAGGCGAATCCGTGGGTTACTGTACGGTTGCAGATACATAGATGGTACAAATCCTGCCTTTCGATTGTACCTGAAGGAGAGACAAAGACAGCTGTCAATCGTTGAGGAATGATCTAGATTCAGCATTATGTAAAATCATTGGGTAAGTTGGTTTCCTTCATTGGAAAGTAAACGAGGAAGAAGCAAAGTGGCAAAACTATTCCACACAAATGAGGATGTAAAGCAAGTGCCAAGTAAGTTTCCAGACTCTTCTGCATGTCAAGTGAGCAGGTAAAGCACTCCTGCTCATTCGATAACAGGTCCACTCAGTAAACATTATGGAGATTTACCTCACTATCCACCAGCCGTTGTCAGACTTCTGTAACACCTCCACCACAGACCCGATCTCCACTGACAGTTCATCACTGTTCGTGGCTTTGTAACTTTTGGCAGCAACATAGAAAACACCTGACGGATGGAAAAATAAGATCTGGTTAAGAACAAATGAATGTGTTCTTGATATCAAACAGCAAGGGTTTCGACAAGTCTTGTTCCTGGAGAGCCCTTGTCCTGCAGAGTCCTAATCAAACACACCTGGACCAGGTAATCAAGGTCTTCGGGACTACTAGAAATGTGTGTTGGGTCAAGTTGGGCCAGAACTTGACAGGACGTTGGCCCACCAGGAGCCAGATTGGACACCCCTGTACTTTTGATTTGTGCCTTCAGTGATTTGCGACACTAAGTGACCAGAATTAATTAATTCTCAAAGTTTGTGGGATAAGCATAATCAGGTTGATTTCCATATTGGTTTTTAAAGGAAGGCTGATTCAGAACACAAGAATGAGCGGCCAAACCGGTTTTATTTAGAAATAAATACTTGCGGGATACATTATAAACCACTAAACCGGAACGTACTTCCGCCATCCATCACATCAGGACCGTCATCATCATCCATCTCAGCTCTCTGTAGATAAGGAGCAGGAAACCAAGCCAGGCATTTGGCTTCATTTTCCACCAGCCACCATCCTGATGAGACAAAGTACAACAAGAGCATTTTTAGAGACTCTGTGCTTCTGTGTAGACTCGCAAACACTTCAAAGGCCAAATGAGGAGTTCTCACCTTTTCGGTCCTTGATGAGTACATCCACAGTCTCATCCACCTCAACCTTGAAGGGTAGATTCTTGGTGTCCTTGGTCTCATAAGTAGCTATGCATCGGTATGTTTCAGCAACAAAGGGTTGAGTAACATTGTTCATTCCAGGATTACTGATGCCCAGAGAGGTCTCTGATGGCATGATCACGATACTGCCGAACAAAACACAATCTTTAATTTAGTTGTGTTTCTAATACATTGTATTGTTTTGAAAATTCTAGCATGTATTTATTATTTTAGACTCTGCTTGTTTTTGCCGCAGCTGCTTACCTGTTTTTTGCAAAGTCAGAATCGAGGTCCTGGGGTTTGGGAAGCAGGAACTGGAGGAGCTCAGAGCTCTGGCAGATCCGAGGATCGCTCTTCAGCAGTTCACTGCAGTATTCATCCAGAGCCTTCAGTCTGAGCACTGACTTACTGGGGCTCCACTTCTGCATGCTCTTCTGCACTCTTGCAGCTGTAAAAAAAAAATAAAAAAAATTTAAATCTATATATATGTATATTACTTAATGATGAGGGCTGTACTTTGCACATTGTCTAATGAACAACTGGCAAAGTATTTACCTTTGAATTTGGGAATAATCCTTCCGGACCTTCTAATGGGGTTTGATGGAGGGAATTTCTTCTTGAGTTGTCTCTACATAAATAAGCATGTAGATATTATTCTAATTGACTATAGATAGATAGATAGATAGATAGACAGATAGAAAGACAGACAGATAGATTTAAGTGAAGTAAGGGACTTACGTGGAGCGTTTTGAAGTCTTCAAGCAATCTGTACACCGTAATCTCATTTTGATCTGACCAGAGTACAGTGGTCATATACAGCTGGGAAGGGGAAAAAACTCATGTTAATGTTCTACTACATTTTTTTTTAAGAATATATAATTTTTACGACAAGAAGTATATTTTTTTGCAATATGTAATACTTTTAAATGAAGCTGTTTGTAAATCACATTATTATGTAATTATAAGGCTATTAACATAGAATTTATATATAATAATAAAAAAATAATTATACTAATGCTGATAAATTAGAATCAAAACAACGATCATGTATATTGAAATGTAATTCCAACAGACGAATGCATAATGGTCAAATAAAAAGTGTCTTACTTTTACTACTTCTTTCTGCATCACTCCAACAAGCTGGATTTCGACGGGGTATCTTTGCTCGCTCATGCTGACCAGGTTGTGCTGCAGTAGTGTCGTGCTGTCTGGTGTTTGACTGACTGAATGAATGTCTGATGCGCGCTTTATATTTATTATGCCTCCAGCCTGAGGCGTGAACCGGTGCGCGCGCGCACGTCGCATCCACCACACACTCGCTCCCGCTGCAATTTCATAAACCGGAGAGTCCGCTCTTACGTCACTAATATTCCTTGAAGAAGCCTGGATGGAATATTATACAACGATCGATCGGTATGGGGTTAGAATTGTTGCTTTATTCCAAATAAATAGATTATGATCCACAAATAAATGTAACAAGATTCACAAAAATATATCAAATTCACAAATAAATGTACAGAGTTTCACAAAAAAATATAAAACTCACAAATAAATAAAATGAGATTTGCAAATAAAAAAAAATATATTTACAAATGTGTTTAATGTCACAAACACAACTCTACCTGGTATTTATTTGTGAACCGCTGTCTGTGCATTTGTAAATCACTGCACGCATTTGTGGATCGGTTCCTGTGCATTTGTGGATTTGAAACACTTCTAGCGTCGACGTGCAGATAAATCCACAAATAAGTGGACTCCACCCACCGTTTACTCAAGCCAATCAAATAACGGCCACATTGAGCTGACCAATCGTAGCACGTTATCGCTTCAACCAATCACGTTTTGGCTTAAATCCGGGGGGGCGTCTTGCCTGATCGGCCATGTTGTGCGTACTTGTCTGTAACGTTACTTGTGGACTTGTGAAATGTCATCAGTCGCTGCCCAAGTACTGTTTCCCTTTTCAAAGTTCACATCTAGCCAAGTCCAGTTCAAATCCCCGGATGTGTTCTTGCTCCGCTCCTTTTACCGAGGATGCATGGAGAGGTGACTTGTGCGGACTTGATACGGGCCATAACCCAGAATTCAGCTCGAACCAGGTTAGCATCAATGGCGGAGGAGAAAACTCACAACTGTAAGTTATACATTTCGAAATACTATTGTTGTTTTATCACAAAATGTAACGTAGTTCTAAGAGTTTTGATGCCAGAATGTTGTTTAAACTTCAAAGCTACCGTCGAATTTTGAAAATTTGCTCAGACTATTTCGTTACGAGTTGAAAAGTAGCCTAACCCTCGGCAAGTCCTCCTAAAAAGTAGCTAGGCCCTGTAACATTTTGTAAAATATGGGGCTGCCTGTGTTGATTCTGTAGTGGATAAACATTTGATATATTTTGCTTTGGGTATATCTAATGGGCAATTGTTTTGCCTGAGGGAAAAGTTTCCTAACTAACGTTTGCCTAACGATACTTATATCAAATGCAAACCTTATTTTAGAGTGCTCTTGTCATTTTAACCAAATAGTTTGCTTGTCTTTATTTACATTTTTTTTACAAATTCTTTTATAATTGTATTATTTTTCATCAACTTAAATTAAGCATTATTTTTTATCAAGGGACTGCTGAGGAAACTCGGGCCTTGATAGAGTGGCGGGCGGCCAATGAAAGGCTTTTCACCGGGAGGCGCAATTCCTCCAAAAGTTGATGGGAGTGAGTATTCATTTTGAGTGCTTGTATAATTCCCTGCATGTCTGAAGGTTTGGAGCTAGATTTGGACAGTCTTCATCCATAAAAATGAATACGTTATTGAAGTGGAATCATGTAAATCTTTATGGTTTTGTTTTGCCTATAGGCATTTTGTTCCACTTCTGGTTTGGCCATAACTGCCAAACAGGCAAAGAAAAAATTGAATAACCTAAAAGATAAATACAAGGTAATCTGCCTGTTTCTCTACTTTCTGTTACTGAAAGAGGCTTACCAAGATGTGTGTAAAGACTTTCCGGTCATATTTGAAACCTAACATAGATGCATTGGTCCTTACATTTTATTTTGTAAAATGTAGTTTACTCCGTTTACATTGTTTACTCTGAGACTGTAAAAAGAATAGTTCACCCCAAAATGAACATTCTGCCATTCACCTACAATTTTAAGTTGTTTCACACCTGTATACACTATTTATTTATTCTTTTTTTTTTTTTTTTGCTTTACACAAAGGAAGAATATTTGTAACCTAAGAGTTCTGGGGCACCACTGACATGTGTAATTTTTTGGTGCCTCAAACTGTTAGGTTACAAAAATTCTTAAGAATATCTTCCTCTGTGTAGAGCAAAAATAAAAAATGTCTAAAAGTGTGGAACAACGTGAGGTGAGAACATGACAGCATTTTGCTTTATTTCAGGAGCTTAGGGACCCACCCACAGGAAAAGGGGTAGAGGCCGGTAGTGTGACTGCTGCAACCTGGCAGTGGTACACTGCAATGGATGCTGCACTCCAGGGGCAGCACTCAGTTACTATGCCCGTAGTTGTTGCATCAAACCCACTGCCACTACAGGTGGCTCAGTCAGCACACCAGGTTCAGCCCCTTCTGTGGAAGCCAGGAGTAGCCAGCAGTCAAGAAAGAGGCGACGGGACAGCCAGGCTCTTCTTTAGTTTCTAAAAGAACAGGCAGAGAGGGAAGAGGAGAGGGAGAGAGAAGCATTGGCGAGAGAAGAGGAGAGACAGAGGGCAGCAACAGCCAGAGCAGAGACATATGTCTCTTTTTGAAAAACTTAATAAATTCTAAATTAATGTTGTATTTAATGATAAATGATTTTATATAGATTATTTGAATAAAAAAAATAAAAATGAATGTTTCAATTTCAACCCTGGCAAATCATTGTTATAGCAACAGTGTATTCTTTATATTTACAACAAAAACACAAATAATATAAAATAATGTAATATCCAATGTCTATAGTGGTATACAATTATTTACAATCATGCAGTTAAATCTCAAGAAGAACATACCAACATTAAGAAAACGTATAAATGTATCTATACCCATCTACTTGCACATTTATTCATACCTATCTTTCTAATCAATGTCATAGCTATTTCAACTGTTTATGTTGCTCTTTTAATGAACATGACAACATCTGGAAAGGTTTACTGTCTAGATGTAGTACTGTTCAGTTAGACACCCAGGCAGTTCCACGGGAGAAGAAAGCTGAGCAGCCAGACGTCCTCGGAGATGGTTCCCTGATAGGTCCCTCTCACCCACTGCTGCATTCTCACCATCCTCGCGGTCTTCTTGTCCTTGGCTTTCCTCCTCCTCCTCCAAGAGATCACCTCCCATCACACAGATGTTGTGGAGGATACAACAGGCACCAATCACCTTTGGGGCGAACAGTGGCCTGATCTCTAGGGCCCGCAAGAAAATTGCACGCCAGTGAGTTTTTAACATCCCAAAAGTGCGCTCGATGATGTTCCGTGCTTGTGCATAATGCCTGTTGTATCGGGCTTCAACTTGGCCTGTTAATCAAAAATCGTGTAGAAAATGTGTAGTGTATTGCAAATTCATAACAGTAAAAATTTGGTTTATCGTGTGTGTGTGTGTGTCTGTCTGTCTGACATAAAAAAAGTGTTCTTACTTGCGACAGGCTGGCGGTATGGGGTCATGATTGCAATAGGATGCTGCAAGCAAGGGTATCCCCCATCTCCCAAAAGATAGTATCCAGCTGGTGAATACAAAGCCTGCTGGTACATTGGTGATCTGCGCAGCACAAGGGCATCCTGTACAGAGCCTGGATTGCCAATATACACATCTATAAATATGCCTTTAGCATCACAGGTGCCCTGTAGAATGATGGAAGGGAAGATCTTTCTATTTATGTAGCATCTTTTTTGTGGCATTGCAGGAGGAACAATCCTGATGTGGCACCAGCAGCACAGCGGAATGCCTCATGGCCAGCAAGGCCCCCCACCTCATCCATTTCCTCTGCTTTTGGAAAATGAATAATTTTGTGGAGGATGGTCATCATCTCCTCCACAACATTGTGAACAGTCCTACAAACTGTTGAAAGTGGCATGCTGAAGTCATCTGATGTGACCCTGTAGGATGCTCAACAGGCAAGCCAATAAACCGTAACAAGTACTTCAATTTCACGGCTCCATCCATGGGCTTTTTGACGGGGCAGCATCTGTACCAGCATGTTGATGCTGTTCCTGGAGAGCCTGAAAGCTGGCTTTAAATCCTCTCCAGAAAAAAACTTGACCAGGATTGGTCATTGATCTGTGAATACCTGCGAGTGGGACTTTGTTCCTGTTAAAATATATAGATAATATATTAAGAATGTTTTTACTTTTGTTGTATTATGTATTTGTTATATGTATTGCTTTTAAAAAGTTGTTACTATATGTACTGTCGTTGCATTGTATTTATTATATTTTTGGATTTAATATAAGCTATATACTCAGTTGTTTTAAGGATTTTGTCTAAAATTTACTAAAATCTGCCATAATTAAATCTCCCTCTAACATTTGCTCTTTTCGTGAAGTATTTCTTTATACTCTATTTCGGTTTCATTCATTTATTGATAAGCTCTAGCACAACATTCATCCCAGAGTCTAAAAGTTGTAGCCTATATGATTATTATAGATATTAAATTGTCCTGTTTGTGTTAATGCAGTAATATGATGTGCACCTAGCTATATAAAGATGATAAACTATAAACTTATTTGAGCACCACAAAGACAAATAAAAGGTGTGTGAAGTGTAAGCTAGTTAATTTAAATGTTATCAACTGTCAAACCTATTGTACTTGTCAGTTTATTTGGTATACTGAAAAATCTAATGTTGTCTCATTACATCCCTGCAATAGTTTACATAACTTTTTGTGAGATAGTACTTTGTAGTCTGTTGATAGGGTGCCTATATGATACATTATAATAAATTTTTATTATGACTTTTCATTTGGATATACCTAACTAAGTCCACATAAGTATATGGGCAGTTTATGAAGAAAGAATAATTAGAAAAACGTACAATGCTAGAGAGACATGCTAATATGGCACGTCTCTTCGCCATCCTCCGCTGCATCCTGGCTTTTCTTTGAAGGATTTGTCTCCTCCGTTCGGCAGCCTCCTCTTCAGCATCTTGATAAATAGCAATTGCAATGGCAATCCTAAGCTGTTCCATTTTGATTTACACTTATTTACAATTGATTTACACTTTTCAACCGTATTATTTAAATTGTAGCTGAGTGGGTTTATTGCTAGATTGTTCTTAATGAAAAGAGGCAGTTGTTTCCACATATTTTATTTATTTTGAACGACGTAAATATAATCACAGTATTAATGTTACCTGAACCACATATTAATGTTTAATAGTTTTTAAAATAAAAAAGAGACAGTCGTTTAATATTATATTCAATTTCATTATAAATATAAAGTGAAAATAATCAGAGTAGGTAAATATTAGTTTTTTAATACTAATATATTTAATATATTGAAAATAAAAAAGAAGTTAATTCAAGTAAAACATGCATGCTGAGTGAAGCTATCAAGTACGCTGCCGTTCCATTTGTAGAATGACTGGACTCGCGTCCTCCCGTCCTCGAGAGTTCGTTCTTCTGAGTCCAACTTGGCATGTCCAAACTCGGAAGGACGGAAGTCCAGACTCTGCGAACTTGGTATTGAGAAATGCCCTGACTGTCTGTTGTTGGTCTCAAGTTCGGTGTCTATTCCCGCAGTTCCCCTGGCTGTAAGCCAAAACGTGATTGGTTGAAGCGATAACGTGCTACGATTGGTCAGCTCAATGTGGCCGTTATTTGATTGGCTTGAGTAAACGGTGGGTGGAGTCCACTTATTTGTGGATTTATCTGCACGTCGACGCTAGAAGTGTTTCAAATCCACAAATGCACAGGAACCGATCCACAAATGCGTGCAGTGATTTACAAATGCACAGACAGCGGTTCACAAATAAATACCAGGTAGAGTTGTGTTTGTGACATTAAACACATTTGTAAATATATTTTTTTTATTTGCAAATCTCATTTTATTTATTTGTGAGTTTTAAATTTTTTTGTGAAACTCTTTATATTCATTTGTGAATTTGATATATTTTTGTGAATCTCGTTACATTTATTTGTGGATCATAATCTATTTATTTGGAATAATGCAACAATTCTAACCCCATATGTTCTTGCTCCGCTCCTTTTACCGAGGATGCATGGAGAGGTGACTTGTGCGGACTTGATACGGGCCATAACCCAGAATTCAGCTCGAACCAGGTTAGCATCAATGGCGGAGGAGAAAACTCACAACTGTAAGTTATACATTTCGAAATACTATTGTTGTTTTATCACAAAATGTAACGTAGTTCTAAGAGCTTTGATGCCAGAATGTTGTTTAAACTTCAAAGCTACCGTCGAATTTTAAGGAACTATTTGAAAATTTGCTCAGACGATTTCGTTACGAGTTGAAAAGTAGCCTAACCCTCGGCAAGTCCTCCTAAAAAGTAGCTAGGCCCTGTAACATTTTGTAAAATATGGGGCTGCCTGTGTTGATTCTGTAGTGGATAAACATTTGATATATTTTGCTTTGGGTATATCTAATGGGCAATTGTTTTGCCTGAGGGAAAAGTTTCCTAACTAACGTTTGCCTAACGATACTTATATCAAATGCAAACCTTATTTTAGAGTGCTCTTGTCATTTTAACCAAATAGTTTGCTTGTCTTTATTTACATTTTTTTTACAAATTCTTTTATAATTGTATTATTTTTCATCAACTTAAATTAAGCATTATTTTTTATCAAGGGACTGCTGAGGAAACTCGGGCCTTGATAGAGTGGCGGGCGGCCAACGAAAGGCTTTTCACCGGGAGGCGCAATTCCTCCAAAAGTTGATGGGAGTGAGTATTCATTTTGAGTGCTTGTATAATTCCCTGCATGTCTGAAGGTTTGGAGCTAGATTTGGACAGTCTTCATCCATAAGAATGAATACGTTATTGAAGTGGAATCATGTAAATCTTTATGGGTTTGTTTTGCCTATAGGCATTTTGTTCCACTTCTGGTTTGGCCATAACTGCCAAACAGGCAAAGAAAAAATTGAATAACCTAAAAGATAAATACAAGGTAATCTGCCTGTTTCTCTACTTTCTGTTACTGAAAGAGGCTTACCAAGATGTGTGTAAAGACTTTCCGGTCATATTTGAAACCTAACATAGATGCATTGGCCCTTACATTTTATTTTGTAAAATGTAGTTTACTCCGTTTACATTGTTTACTCTGAGACTGTAAAAAGAATAGTTCACCCCAAAATGAACATTCTGCCATTCACCTACAATTTTAAGTTGTTTCACACCTGTATACACTATTTATTTATTTATTCTTTTTTTTTTTTTTTTTGCTTTACACAAAGGAAGAATATTTGTAACCTAAGAGTTCTGGGGCACCACTGACATGTGTAATTTTTTGGTGCCTCAAACTGTTAGGTTACAAAAATTCTTAAGAATATCTTCCTCTGTGTAGAGCAAAAATAAAAAATGTCTAAAAGTGTGGAACAACGTGAGGTGAGAACATGACAGCATTTTGCTTTATTTCAGGAGCTTAGGGACCCACCCACAGGAAAAGGGGTAGAGGCCGGTAGTGTGACTGCTGCCACCTGGCAGTGGTACACTGCAATGGATGCTGCACTCCAGGGGCAGCACTCGAGTTGTTGCATCAAACCCACTGCCACTACAGGTGGCTCAGTCAGCACACCAGGTTCAGCCCCTTCTGTGGAAGCCAGGAGTAGCCAGCAGTCAAGAAAGAGGCGACGGGACAGCCAGGCTCTTCTTTAGTTTCTAAAAGAACAGGCAGAGAGGGAAGAGGAGAGGGAGAGAGAAGCATTGGCGAGAGAAGAGGAGAGAGAGAGGGCAGCAACAGCCAGAGCAGAGACATATTTCTCTTTTAGAAAAACTTAATAAATTCTAAATTAATGTTGTATTTAATGATAAATGATTTTATATAGATTATTTGAATAAAAAAAAATAAAAATGAATGTTTCAATTTCAACCCTGGCAAATCATTGTTATAGCAACAGTGTATTCTTTATATTTACAACAAAAACACAAATAATATAAAATAATGTAATATCCAATGTCTATAGTGGTATACAATTATTTACAATCATGCAGTTAAATCTCAAGAAGAACATACCAACATTAAGAAAACGTATAAATGTATCTATACCCATCTACTTGCACATTTATTCATACCTATCTTTCTAATTAATGTCATAGCTATTTCAACTGTTTATGTTGCTCTTTTAATGAACATGACAACATCTGGAAAGGTTTACTGTCTAGATGTAGTACTGTTCAGTTAGACACCCAGGCAGTTCCACGGGAGAAGAAAGCTGAGCAGCCAGACGTCCTCGGAGATGGTTCCCTGATAGGTCCCTCTCACCCACTGCTGCATTCTCACCATCCTCGCTGTCTTCTTGTCCTTGGCTTTCCTCCTCCTCCTCCAAGAGATCACCTCCCATCACACAGATGTTGTGGAGGATACAACAGGCACCAATCACCTTTGGGGCGAACAGTGGCCTGATCTCTAGGGCCCGCAAGAAAATTGCACGCCAGTGAGTTTTTAACATCCCAAAAGTGCGCTCGATGATGTTCCGTGCTTGTGCATAATGCCTGTTGTATCGGGCTTCAACTTGGCCTGTTAATCAAAAATCGTGTAGAAAATGTGTAGTGTATTGCAAATTCATAACAGTAAAAATTTGGTTTATCGTGTGTGTGTGTCTGTCTGTCTGACATAAAAAAGTGTTCTTACTTGCGACAGGCTGGCGGTATGGGGTCATGATTGCAATAGGATGCTGCAAGCAAGGGTATCCCCCATCTCCCAAAAGATAGTATCCAGCTGGTGAATACAAAGCCTGCTGGTACATTGGTGATCTGCGCAGCACAAGGGCATCCTGTACAGAGCCTGGATTGCCAATATACACATCTATAAATATGCCTTTAGCATCACAGGTGCCCTGTAGAATGATGGAAGGGAAGATCTTTCTATTTATGTAGCATCTTTTTTGTGGCATTGCAGGAGGAACAATCCTGATGTGGCACCAGCAGCACAGCGGAATGCCTCATGGCCAGCAAGGCCCCCCACCTCATCCATTTCCTCTGCTTTTGGAAAATGAATAATTTTGTGGAGGATGGTCATCATCTCCTCCACAACATTGTGAACAGTCCTACAAACTGTTGAAAGTGGCATGCTGAAGTCATCTGATGTGACCCTGTAGGATGCTCAACAGGCAAGCCAATAAACCGTAACAAGTACTTCAATTTCACGGCTCCATCCATGGGCTTTTTGACGGGGCAGCATCTGTACCAGCATGTTGATGCTGTTCCTGGAGAGCCTGAAAGCTGGCTTTAAATCCTCTCCAGAAAAAAACTTGACCAGGATTGGTACCTGGTCATTGATCTGTGAATACCTGCGAGTGGGACTTTGTTCCTGTTAAAATATATAGATAATATATTAAGAATGTTTTTACTTTTGTTGTATTATGTATTTGTTATATGTATTGCTTTTAAAAAGTTGTTACTATATGTACTGTCGTTGCATTGTATTTATTATATTTTTGGATTTAATATAAGCTATATACTCAGTTGTTTTAAGGATTTTGTCTAAAATTTACTAAAATCTGCCATAATTAAATCTCCCTCTAACATTTGCTCTTTTCGTGAAGTATTTCTTTATACTCTATTTCGGTTTCATTCATTTATTGATAAGCTCTAGCACAACATTCATCCCAGAGTCTAAAAGTTGTAGCCTATATGATTATTATAGATATTAAATTGTCCTGTTTGTGTTAATGCAGTAATATGATGTGCACCTAGCTATATAAAGATGATAAACTATAAACTTATTTGAGCACCACAAAGACAAATAAAAGGTGTGTGAAGTGTAAGCTAGTTAATTTAAATGTTATCAACTGTCAAACCTATTGTACTTGTCAGTTTATTTGGTATACTGAAAAATCTAATGTTGTCTCATTACATCCCTGCAATAGTTTACATAACTTTTTGTGAGATAGTACTTTGTAGTCTGTTGATAGGGTGCCTATATGATACATTATAATAAATTTTTATTATGACTTTTCATTTGGATATACCTAACTAAGTCCACATAAGTATATGGGCAGTTTATGAAGAAAGAATAATTAGAAAAACGTACAATGCTAGAGAGACATGCTAATATGGCACGTCTCTTCGCCATCCTCCGCTGCATCCTGGCTTTTCTTTGAAGGATTTGTCTCCTCCGTTCGGCAGCCTCCTCTTCAGCATCTTGATAAATAGCAATTGCAATGGCAATCCTAAGCTGTTCCATTTTGATTTACACTTATTTACAATTGATTTACACTTTTCAACCGTATTATTTAAATTGTAGCTGAGTGGGTTTATTGCTAGATTGTTCTTAATGAAAAGAGGCAGTTGTTTCCACATATTTTATTTATTTTGAACGACGTAAATATAATCACAGTATTAATGTTACCTGAACCACATATTGTTTAATAGTTTTTAAAATAAAAAAGAGACAGTCGTTTAATATTATATTCAATTTCATTATAAATATAAAGTGAAAATAATCAGAGTAGGTAAATATTAGTTTTTTAATACTAATATATTTAATATATTGAAAATAAAAAAGAAGTTAATTCAAGTAAAACATGCATGCTGAGTGAAGCTATCAAGTACGCTGCCGTTCCATTTGTAGAATGACTGGACTCGCGTCCTCCCGTCCTCGAGAGTTCGTTCTTCTGAGTCCAACTTGGCATGTCCAAACTCGGAAGGACGGAAGTCCAGACTCTGCGAACTTGGTATTGAGAAATGCCCTGACTGTCTGTTGTTGGTCTCAAGTTCGGTGTCTATTCCCGCAGTTCCCCCGGATTTAAGCCAAAACGTGATTGGTTGAAGCGATAACGTGCTACGATTGGTCAGCTCAATGTGGCCGTTATTTGATTGGCTTGAGTAAACGGTGGGTGGAGTCCACTTATTTGTGGATTTATCTGCACGTCGACGCTAGAAGTGTTTCAAATCCACAAATGCACAGGAACCGATCCACAAATGCGTGCAGTGATTTACAAATGCACAGACAGCGGTTCACAAATAAATACCAGGTAGAGTTGTGTTTGTGACATTAAACACATTTGTAAATATATTTTTTTTTATTTGCAAATCTCATTTTATTTATTTGTGAGTTTTAATTTTTTTTGTGAAACTCTTTATATTCATTTGTGAATTTGATATATTTTTGTGAATCTCGTTACATTTATTTGTGGATCATAATCTATTTATTTGGAATAATGCAACAATTCTAACCCCATAGATCGGTCGTTGTTTTACAAATAAGTATATATTTTTTTCTCTCTCTCAATTTTATTATCTCAATTTAATCTACTTAATTTAATTTATCTCAAGTATCTAAACAAAAGTTTTTTTATTTAGTTATTTATTTATTTATTTTTAATAAGCCACTGTAACAACTAGTCAACCTGTATCTAGATCTCTCTTATGTCAAAGAACCACAGCAGAACAACTTTTCCAAAGTATAGAGGGGGGGGGGGGGATTTCAATGGAAGTCAATGGCTGCCAAAAACTCTTTGGTGAGCAAAATTCTTCCAAATATCTTTGTGTTCAGCAGAATAAAAGCTCATACAGTTTGAGTAACTTGATAGTGGGTAAATGATGGCACAATTTGGTGTAATATCCCCTTACTCACCTTTATGAATGTAACCTTAAACTTTAGAGACGGCTACCAAACAGCAGCAAAGTCGTAATGTTTCAAGTGGATATGGGCCCATTATTGATGGAGACTGAAATGTTTTTTAAAAGAG
The DNA here is from genome assembly GCF_963082965.1 of Carassius carassius. Lineage (NCBI taxonomy): Eukaryota > Metazoa > Chordata > Actinopteri > Cypriniformes > Cyprinidae > Carassius > Carassius carassius. Next base: position 7,802,699 of record NC_081763.1, read on the forward strand.
TAATAAGTACATCAGGAAATTGAAAATACGTAACTGACATGATACGTCGCAATCAGTATTAACGTTTCTGAATGCTAAAACTAGTGCATCATAAGGATTCTTGGAAGAGATGATTTGGTAGCCTACTCAGCCCTTTACATTATGTGTCATATACTGATGACATATAGACTATTTATAAATCAGTAAGTGATGTGCAGATGTTCACGTAGGCTATAGCCATAAACCTTCCAGGAAATATGCTAAGAAAAGAGAAAGAGAAAAGATTCCCGCTGGGTTATAAGAAGCTTCAAGGAAATATAGTTAGGATTTCCTCTAAGATGCTTGCCCAACCTGAAACAGACACCTTTGTTTATTGTAACACGCTTTTACTGCTTGTGTTAAACAGCACTGAATCACTGAAAAACCCTGTCATTAAAATACCATCTGTTTAAGTTAACATATGCATATAGGTTTCTCTGTGCTGCTAACTGTAAATGTCATTATTGGTGGTATTTTGGTAATTATTGATCATATGGTGAGCAAAGAGATGTAGCCTAATATTTAATGTACGATCAGATTTGTTGTTTTTCCATCTCAAAAGTATTGGATGAAAGTGCAAAGCATTGAAATCTATCATTTCTCCTCTCATCGAATTTTTTATACCATCGCGATGTCCATTGAGGCTCCACAGATAAGAGTTTTTGTTTATTTCATATTGCAATAAGAACATATACAACCTTTACATTTTATGTTCAGACAACATTAGCAAAGATTAACATTTTATATAATTGATATTCATTTAAAACAATGTATTTAACTAATAATTTACCTTATTATAGTGGTTTCTATTATTATGTGAGAGTATTATTATTTTCTGCATGTTCATGTTTTTACAGATATTACTTAAAGACAGTGATTGTGGGCATGTAACATCAAATATAGTGTACTGCATTATATGAAATGCAAAATAATTAATACAAAGCCTTGAACAATGGAAACATGCATATGTGAAACCCAGTAAGATGATTAAATAAAACAACTAAAACACAAAATATTATATATAATAAGTAATATTTTAGCAGACAAACACACTGGAAACCCATTCTAATGAAGAACCTTTATTTTAAGAGTGTTCCTGTTTCACCTTCCAACTGTGCCAACTGTGGGGATTATACTCTTTTATTGACTTTTAGATGGGCATTTTTGCATTTTCTTATAAGGCAAATCTAAGAATAGAAATCACTGCTCTCTTTTTCTTGGGTTTTCAAACCTCTGACAGACCAGAAACTTGTTTTTTTGCTTCCCATTACAGATAATAAAACCATCATAAGACAATGTGATGCTATATCATTTAGATTTGCGTTATGGTCCAAATGGTCCAAGCCTTTTTACACTATTGCGTAAGTCGGTGTGGATTTCCACCCCAAGCTTTATCTTTTATTCCTTTGAGCAGATTTTGAAACTGTGGGCTCTGTTGAATGTTGCAATCAAAGGTGACATATGGAGTCTTGAACAACATCCAACGGGACATCACATTACTAATGAATGTTGCACAAATGTAAATATGTAACCTATTCTCTATTGTAACTTGATGTCTTCCTCTAAGTCTGCCATTGTGAAAGGAAAGTAACTGTAAACTAGCCTCTACCCGAAGTCCATCATTTCCTGTTGTGTCATATGGATTCACTTTCACAGAATAATAAAATGAACTGTGTCATTTATTTTTTGTTTTTTTGGTGTCGAGTGTCACGTTGTGAATCATGCATTTTGCTGGGAAATATTTGATTGTCATATTACCGTAGGCTTACCGTTAACCACATGGCATAATATAAAAGTGAAATGCTTGTATGAATGATAAACAATCAGGACAAAAGTCCAAAACACTCAGGAAAATGGAGAAACATATTTAACGTTGGGCAAAACATTTGCTGTGTTGTGTTTCTAAACAAACTTCAGTAGCCTATCAAATCCTTGAATTAGATTTAAATGTATGCATGCACTAAATTTACAGTAAAGAGTTTAACATGTGTTACAAATAGCTAAATGGTGTGCTTTATCAAGGCTTCCACTCAAATATCAGGCAGCACAACTGTTTTTAAGATTGATCATAATCAGAAATGTTTCTTGAGTGGCAAGAATGATTTCTGAAGAATCATGTGACACTGAAGACTGGAGGAATGAAGCTGAAAATACAGCTTTAACACCACATTAATACATTACACTTTAAAACATATTCAAATAACAATATTATATATATATATATATATATATATATATATATATATATAAACAGTATTCGATTTTGTTGTGCATTTTTGATCAAATGAATACAGACTCAGTGAGCATATATAGTATCAGACCCTACCTAATGACTTTGTATATGGGTCACAATTTTCCTGCGCTTTGAGTGAATCGTTTATGCTTTATTGCTTTGCCACTCTAAATATTGCATTGCTCATCCATAATTCTGGATGACTGGAATGTGGAGTGCATGGGAGAACATAAATCACTCGGAATACGCTCTCCCATAATGCATTGTGCTCGACTTGACCTTCATTTCCAACGTGAAGAAATGCACTTATAAATGTCAATAATGTGTCACACTACTGTTTAAAAAGTCCTGGTGCATAAAGTAGAAGGTATTTAAAGTACATGGCATAGTAGCTAGATCACAGTCTGTGTATTAAACGTAAAGAGATGATACTCTACCATCTAGTGGATGAGAGAGTCCTCAAGTCTGTTATAACTTAACACACAAACCTGAGAAAGTCACAACAACAGCAACTTTTTTTTCTTATTTCCTTTATTTTCTTATCCTTTTGTGCCAGTAAAAAGATCACTCATATTTGTGGAGAATGAAATCACTTGTGTCCACCACAAACAGCCCTATTACGTACATCCCCTCTTCCTGTAACAGCATGTGCAGGGGCCTTTCATTAGCTTAGCTTTTCTGTAAATAAATCTAAACACTTCTCGGTGACCACGTTTCTGCTTTTGAGGACAACAAAAGAACTCAAACGGGAAAAGATGTCAGATTTACACACAAATAAAGCGTAATGTGCATTATTAGCAGGATCTGGCCATGGGCTGATCAAAGAATTTTATTTTGGATGTACAAAATGTTATTAGGACGCCTCAACATAACTGAATGAAATGTGGCGGGAATCTGATGCTAAACACAAATAGGTTTTGGCGGATGAGGTACAGCAATCTTTCGTTTCAAACGTCTTTTCCTAACACTCACATTCTTATAAGTCTTTCTGTCTGTACAGAGCTTAAACTAATGGTTATAAAAGTAGTTTATATAGACAAATCTCTGACTTTTAAGGCAAAGGGTTTGACTAAAGCTTAAATGGACGGACGCACCTGGATATTGTGTCTCTTGAGAGGTTCCTCCTCGTGAGAGGTTCCTCGAAGCCTCAGATGTTATATTTTGTGCGTTGTTAGACTGTAAGAGATGTAGATCACCAGAGCTGCCGTAGCATCAGATCACGGCCATTAAAAATGGCGCCTTGAGGCTGATGGGTAATTCAGAATAACAGTGTTGTCCACCATCTTGGCTGTTTTGGACTACTTTGAAAAATCTTCCTGAGCCTTCCGATAAAAACACTTTCCTTTTTCTTTGACTTCTTCAGCAAGGACTGAAAGCAATGTTGTGCTTCTGCGGCCTTGCGTTCCCACACACCGTGTGACATTGGAGGTAATACCAATCATTATTACTCTCAGAGCGGTCGATATTAAAGTGAACAAGTGAGAAGTGATCATTTTCAAACCTAAGAGACTGAAAGCCCGTGTCCACCTCGTAATAATAATAATATTGATAATAAAAAGATAATTGTGACTTTTTAAAATCCCAATTCTGACTTATTTCATTGGAAAAATTGTGAGAAGTTAATTTAGAATTCTGAGAAAGAGTAAAAATTGTGAGATATAAACCGAAAATTCCGATTAAAAAAAGAAAATTCTGAATTGCTAGATATTAACTTTGAATTCTGAACGGAAATAAAATGGCAGATATAGAATTGCGTGCAAAAAAGACTGCAATTAATCGCATCCAAAATAAATGCTTTTGTTTACATAATATATGTGTGTGTTCTGTGTATATTTGTATATAATAACAAACATACAGCATATATTTTGAAAATATATGAATGTATATATTTCAATTCATATAAACAATATCATATATACGTTTAATATATAAATGTAACATTTTTCCTAAATATATACATGCATGTGTGTGTATTTATATATACACATAATAAATATACACAGTACACGCACATTTATTATGTAAACAAAAACTTATTTTGGATGCGATTAATCGTTTGACAGCACTAATATATATATTAGCGAGATAGACGCGGAATAAAAATAAAAAAATATGATTTTTTCTTTCCTGGAATTTTGAGATGTACATTTGAAATTCTGAGAAAAAAAAAAAAAAAGAATTGTGAGATGTTAACTAAAAAAAAAAAAAAAAATTGCAAGAGGTTAGTTAAAATAACTAAATATATATGCTTACAATTTCCAGAAATAAATTAGGAATTGTGTAATAAAAAGAAAAAAAAAAAGTCACAGTTATCTTTAAGTTGGTATCGCGTGGTGGACACAGACTTCCATAAACTTGAGATTCTTATAAGCTGAGATTTGTTCTCAGGTTGCATAGCAAAACAAGGAGCGTAAAACTACACACAGATTTTTTCCCAACTTCGAAGGAAATGTTTCATCCAAAGCAGCTTTACAAATAGCTTTACCTCCATGAATTAATATATATATATACCTCTTTCCAAACACCTGACTCGGTTTCATTTCATTGTTAAAAATATCTCACACATAGAAGCGAAGGACCCAGCTGCTATACAAACACATGAGACTTTTGATGATACACCTTACGTTAATAAAAAAACAACGTCTGAGGCCCAAGCAAGCCACAGACAATTGCAACTCTATGTATTCATCATAACACACACACCGGATCTTTGATACGTCTTCGAAGGACATCCCAGCGTCTGTATACACCGTTGCACTCACAGTCATTTCCACAGTCCTCGATTCCACAGACAATGATTAAAAAATAAATTAAAACTTCTCGATTGGCCATGCTGTTTTATCAAATTACAAGCAAAGAAAAAAAAAAATAGAGAATTGGCTCTTCGATCCAGGACAAAGAAAAACTGTGGTTTTAATCCCCAAATCTTAAGGATAAAAATAGTTTTCTAAGATGATCGAAGGACAGAAGCGTTAAAAACTCTGAAACTTAAAAGGAAACCCAAAACACTGCTGCGAATCCCCGAATCCCGCTCGCTTGCTCGACTTGTGTAGACCGTCTCCTGAAAGAGTTCTCCGTCATCTGTACCTCTGTTTAATTCTTTCACCGAGGGGAGAGGACAGTCGAGTCCTGGGCGTAATCGTTAAAGACAGTTCCTCTCGTTCGCTCGTGTCCAGTTCCTCGGTCCGCTGTAGATTCTCCTCCAGGACGTCAGTGTCATCTGAACTCGTAGATGGGTGCGCTGTGTTCAGGGACGTGTGTGAGGTTCAGAGACTGATACCTGATAAGAACAGGATTCAAATTGGGTTCTTCAGGTAAGATATATATATATATATATAGAATATTTGCATTCATTTTTTCTGTATGCAATGAATCATTTTTCAATACTATACCATTCAGAGCTTCTGTGGTAGTAGTAGCCCTCGATGGTGGCTGTAGACTTCTGGAAACAGATGTAGTAGAAGCCAGCGAAGGAAGCACCGCTGATGTCTTTGATTGTGTGATCTGGAACTAGGAACTGCTCCTGAAACAAACGCACACAACATTCGCTTAGATTATTTACATTATTTATTGAACGGTCATGGACTCGTAGATATACACTACTGTTCCAAAGTTCGGGGTCAGTGAGATTTTTCTGAAAGAAGACTCTTCTGCGCATCAAGGATGTATTTATTTGATCAAGAACGGTGTAAAAAAAGGTTATATTGCGAAATATTACGACAATTTAAAATGACTTTTCTATTTTACTATATTTTAAAGTGTAATTTATTCCTGTGGTGTTAAAGCTGTATTTTCAGCATCATTCCTCCAGTCTTCAGTGTCACATGATCCTTCAGAAATCATTCTGATATGATGATTTGATGCTCAAGAAACATTTAATATTATTATCAATAATCAAAACAGTTGTACTGCTTCATAGTGATGCATATTTCATTTTTTCAGGATCTTTTGATGAATATAATTTTTTTTTAATTTCATTATACATGTATTTAATGTTATTTATGATCAATTTAATGAATCCATGCTGAATAAAAGCAATATTTTCTTAGAAAACTACAAGAGAAATCTCACTGAGCCCAAACATTTGAACAGTACTGCATACGGTTTTAGTCCTAAAGTATACCTTCCACCGCATGAAGACGTAATCGCTATTCTTTAGTTCTTCATAGTCGAAATCATCCGAATTAAAGCTTTTCGCGTACCGATAAAATGCTTGGAACTTCCCCTAAGAGAGAAAAAAAAGAAGAGAAAAACATGTTTAGCAGATCGCTTTCTACTATGACTCACACTTGAGTCATGATGCATAATGATTCATAATCATAACTTGTGTACAGCATTATGTACACACTGAATCATAACTATTTATTACCCAGTGTTTTCGGTCGACATCCTCATCCGCGTCCCATTTCCTGGTTAAAAAAGGCCTTTTCTTGCTTATGATCTCTCCAGCGAAGAAGGTAGTGAGTGTGGGATATTCCTACAGAGAGCAACAGAGCAGGATGAGAAACACGTTCCCTTCAGTCAGCTTCGCTGTGAGCTGATAGAAATGTCTGATACAGTCACACTCGAACATCAAATCAAATGAACAGCACAGTACTGTCAGTGCACTTTATATTCGGCCCTTACGTTTTCTAGTTTTATGACAGTCCTTGTCTCAAGACGTTTTGATGTTTTAATAGCCTTTCTTGTTTAAACTTAAGTATGGCGTTAAAGCTCAACTAATTTTCATTTATCAGTTTCAAGCGTCAATTTTAAATGACTGATTCCAAACTCTAATTTAATTATTTAATTGCATCCTCTCCCCAAATGTTTTACTGAAGTCTAAAATGTTTTAATAAAAACACACTCTACCATTCAGAAGTGATTTTATTTCTGTCATGAAAAGAAACGTATAGCGTAGGTTTATTCAGCAAGGATACGTTAAATTGATCAAAAGAGACGGTGAAGACATTTATAAATGTCACGAAAGATTTGTTTTGTATTCGTTAAAAATAATAATAAATACAAAAATGCTTTATTTTTAGTTCTTTTTAGTTTATTTTTATGTTAGGCTTCTGCATCTTGATGAAATCACAGACTATCATCAGTGTGAGGACAGCAGCCGTGTCCAAACACACTGTGCACTGCTCCACCAGAAGACCCCAAAAACAGAAACGCTCAGACAAACAAGAGTGTTTTTTGTTTATATCACGCCCTGTCATAAACGGGCACACGTTTAGTAAACAAGCCACAGTCTGATAATGCGCTCACATTGACCATGAGTCTGGCTCACCTCTGTCAGGCCTTTGATCTTGAGGTATCCGCACAGGTACGAGTCCTCCGTGGTCACGTGCTGTGGGTCCAAAGCAAAGCTCTTTAATAAAACCTCACAGACATAAACCAGCAAACGTGCGTCAGAGCAGTAGCATCCATTGCAACTACATTAAAGTGCTAACCTGGCCTCAAACATTAAGTTATGATAGACAAATTATCATATTTGACTTAAAAATGGGTAACTGATCCATACCAGAGTCAGTTATGTAGAATATTAGAAACAGAAACGCGTTTGACACATAAACATTAAACACATAAACAGCATTTCTGACCTCAACTATTTAGAAGACTGCCTGTTTGTAAACAGACAACATTTTAGGGCTTACCTGCAGAACCACCTCGACATCATACGAGTTTCCTTTGCTCTTCTGGTAGCCGCGGAACTGGGAGCCGCTGTAGAGCAGCGAGGTGCTGACGCCGGGCTGGAGGGTGTTGATCGGCGGGGGCGGCACGAGAGAGGCCGAGGCCGTGAAGGCCAACCACGGGCCCTGGCGGCGGTCGGTACGGACCGGCATGTTTGATCGCTTCAGCGGGGCTCTCCCCGAGCACAACCAGCTGAGCAGCTCTTATCTGACTCACTGAAACAGGAGAAAACGCAACACTGACGGCGCGATGCGTAAGTTTCGGAGTATCTCCCGCAGGACGCACGGCTACGTCCCTTCAGAGCAGAATGAAGGCGCTCAACGGCGAGTCATGTGACCCAGCATGCTGCTATTTGATTGGATGAGTAACAAGGACGCTGAATGCTCATTGGCTGCTTTGGGAAAAGCACGATGGGTTTTGTAGTCCTACTTGATGGAAACGTTACTGTAGGAATGGAGGGAGTAGTTATGTTGTAGATGAGACAGCTGTTTCTAAACGACGAATTTGCCATTAAAACATGTTTAACGGTTGTCAGTTTGTGTATATATAGATATATAAAAATAACATTCTTGCTGGTGTAATGTTTTTTTTTTATGTGTGATATTTTAAATTATGAAACACTTTTTGGCAGAAAGGATTGAGTTAGCCATGGGAACTTTAGGAAATTTAGATACATATAATTGTAATGTTACATTTATATAGCTGCCTACACCCCATTTGAGAAATGTCATTTTATGTACTGCTCTCTGTGGTTACAGTCAACAAATGGAATTGTTGTAACACTGAAAACTCCCTGTAGATGGCAGCATTGCATAAAATACAAAACAAATAATTACACTAATGCATCTCAGTAATAATAAACAAAAACAATACAGCTGCATACTTGTTTACATGTAACAAATATACAAATATATAATAAATTAGTTTACAATTATTTTTAATCTGAATCTGACTTGACAAACATTTTAATGGTGTTCAGACAATCGCATGACGTCCAGCTCATCCTTCATAAAAACTAATGTCCTTTTTCGGATCTCTGAGATGCACTTGCGATCCTCATCACCTCTTCATCGTGTATCTATCAACAAAAAAAAGAGATTCCAATATTTATGTATAAGTCTTTAATGATGTCCTTAAAAAAACTGATTTGTGAGTCTTCTGTGTGGTTATTGAGTTATGATATGGTCCATATATGATAATACATTAAAGGAATATGTCTCTTACAAATGAAAGCTTGCTGAAAATGCCCTCACCTCATGCCATCCAAGATGTAGATGAGTGTTTCTTTACAGATTTAGAGAAATTCAGCATTATATCACTTGCTCACTAATGTATCCTCTGCAGTGAATGGGTGCCGTCAGAATGAGAGTCTAAACAGCTGATAAAAACATCACAATAATCTACCAGTAATCCACACAACTCCAGTCCATCAATTAACATCTTGTGAAGTGAAAAGCTGTGTGTTTGTAATAAATAAATAAATCAAGATGTACTCTACCTATAATATTGCTTTCTCCAGTGAAAGTCATTTCGTCTGAATCAGGAGGGGAATATGCACAGGTCAAGCACCATTTACAAGCAAAAACAGTCTTTTCGCTTCACATAGCATCAACTGATGTCGAATCTGTTCCGATGATTTGGATGGCCTGAAAGTGAGAACATTATCACTAAATGTCTACATTTCTGGGTCAACTATTCCTGTATCAATATATGTTTAAAGGTTGTTGTTTCTTTTATTCGGACCTCCAATTGTCCCAAAAGCTGCAGTTCCAGACTCGAGAGGGTTTCAGAGAACTGGTTGCCCCGTTCCTGGCAGAAACCGACATGGTCTTCAAGTACTGTAGCTCAGCATCTGTGATCTGTTGCATCTCTACTATTCTGTACAATAGAATGGAATTTAATTTGTGACCTTGTGCCATTTTCCCAGCTTTCCTGAGAGCGATGAAACTAACCTGCCTCCTGGAGCTGTCAAAGTCAGCTGCTATTTGTGCTGCTTTCTGTTGATGGTCAGCCACTGCCTCACAGGAAAAGGATTCCACCTCAGCTGTTCACTGAGCATGCTAAGTCGAACCCGCATCAAATATCTGCACACACAGAGCCTACATTTTGCTCTTAAATGTACCTAGGCCGTCAATGTAAATGGATTGTTCTGAGACTTCTTAGGATTTGTAATAGCTGCTGTGTCTTACATTATAAAGAATTGCTTTAATTTGTTTATTTGGCATTCCAGACAAGGATATGACTCCAGCAATGCTCCTGTTCCAGGGAGGAGATCCAGTTTCTCCGCATCAGGATCGTCAGCAAACATGTTGTTGAAGAGCCGAGGTCCATTCATAATAACTGTGTGTTAGTTTATATTAAACTTAAAGTTAATATTTTAAGCATCCTAAATTACTAAGTCATCTTTACAAAAATACCTTGCAATTGTACTTGGTATACTAAACTCAAAATCTGCAAAATTGGAACAACTCATTTTGTGCTTAATGCACTTTAAGTAGTGCTGAGGTCTAACTAAAGTTACTGAAGTACATTTGATTTGGCTGAAGTGGAATTATTGTATACAAGTATACTTCAGGCACACTTTAAATATCTTGCATTTAAAGACAGATATTATACAGAGATCATACAATCCTTATTAACAGTGATATTAAAATATAATAATATACTATTTAGAAATGTGCACCAAATAGAGTTTAATTATAATTTTAAATCAGCAACTCTTAAGTCATATCTAAATAAATATGTTAATGGGTTTTAAGCATACTTAGTATGAAATAAATATGTTTAAAATAAAATAAAATAAAAAATAAGTTTTTTTATACTATAGGGTAGTTAATCAGCAGCGAGTTCAGCTTGTTTAGACCTGTTTTTATACAGTCTCTGGTTTAGACCAATCAGACAGCGCTGTGGGCGGGGCTTCTGCGCGCTGTCGTCAGCCTCTCTCTGACTCTGTCTGTTGTTGTCATCAAGATGGAGTTCTTGTTGGGGAATCCGTACAGCTCTCCCGTCGGACAGTGCATTGGTGAGTAATAATAGCCTTTCCTTTTAATAGAATGTGTTTTAATAACAGATAATGCACCATGTTTATCCATTGCTCGTGTTAACATGCTTCAAATGTGTGTTTAGCGTGAACAGGCAGCATTGTTAGCTACATTAGATGATGTGCTAGTCAGCATCTTCACCCGGTGTAAACACACAGATGTTACCAAGAAACTATTCATTTCATTTTTGGAAAATTGACCATTTTCTCTCTAACGTTTAACAGTTAGGACTTGCTAACTCAGTTTACATGGAGCTACCACCTCTTTCTGTTTATAAATCTAATTTTTAATGTTTTAATTCTTCAGTTAGTTAATGTGTGAGTTTGTCAGTATGGTGTTTTTTTTTAAATAATAATTAAATACTATCACTGCTGAGGAATGTAACAATACATGATTTGGTTTAATAAATTATACTAACGAAAGTTATACTCTCACGGTACTTATTAATTAAACAAAGGGAAAATAGGTTGGAAATGTTTGGAAATGTTTTAAGCATATGTTAAACATGCTACAAAACCTACTTTTCATTAACCAGAATGCAAATTATTGTATCATTTGACATGATTCTGCTACATACATTTTAAATATTTTATTTAATAAATACTATCTATTACTAATAATGAGTAAACATGGAAGCTCAAATGTGTGTTGATCAATGTTTATATATGAATAAAATGAATAAAAATCCGTATTAACTTCACTTTTTGATTGAAGTATACACAAAACATATTGTTGCATTATTGTATATAATTATTATATTATTATAATTTTTTATTTATTTTATTTATTTATAAAAAAAATTGTGTAAGCCCTATTTTTTGCGTAAGCCTTATTTCAGGATAATGATGGTACAGTAATGGTAACAAAAAACAGCAACAAATATTTACTATATTCTGAATTATACCTATTCAAATGACAAAAATATTTGTTTCTCTTTCCTTTTTCTTTCTAGTAAATATTACAGCTGTAAATTATTATTGTTGTAGTTGTTATTACTTGTTTATACAAACTTTTTCTTCTCAGGTGTATTGGTAGACTAGGGAGTATCGTTACACTACATTTTCCACCTTTGTCCATGTTTGTCTTATATATATAATATTTTTTATATTGTCATATATTATTAATTAATATATTTTATTATTAATATATTTTGAGACTACATATTGTTGCACCCCATAGTTACATGACCTTGAATATACATGGCTTTTCTTTAAGCAGCCTATGTATAGTTTTATCTTGAAATCTTGATGTTGAAAGCTAATGTTCATTTCATTTGTTGACAACTAGTGTTCAGGTTTAATTGCTTTTAGTAAGGGTTGACGTGCGCTTTATTGATGAATCCTAAAACCAGTTTGTGTTGGCACTTCTGGTCCTGAATTTGGTTCATAAAGTGTCATAAAGCAGCAGTGGTCCAGTCATGTGACTTTCGATTTGCTGAAAGTGCAGGGTGTGCAAACTGGTGCACATGTAAGTTAACCACTCTGACTTGGCTTTCTCCCTGTTTTACATGAGCGGTTATGCAAGGAAATCTATGTTTGGGAGTTTGTTTGCATGTGAAAATTTTTTATCGTGTGTTTGCGGTGTGTGCATTTGACTGGAGTTCCTAGCATTAGGCTTAGTATAGTAATATCTCTGAGGGCAGGACAACATCCCAACAGATGAGCGTTTCATTATGAGTCAGATATTGTTTTTTTTCATCACTCAGCTCAAACCACATTTAAGTGTACTGGATCAAACACACTTCTGTAAAAGTCCTCCCTGAAGAATAATTTTTTTTACAATTTTTAAATGTTTTTAAAAGAAGTCTTTTATGTTCATCAAGTCAGCATTTATTTTTTCAAACATAGAGGAATAACAGTTATATTTAAAAATAGTATTACAATTCAATGTTTTCTATTTGAGTTGTTTTAAAATGTAATTTATTCCTGTGATGTAAAGCTGAATTTTCTTCATCATTACTCCAGTCTTCAATGTCACACGATTCTTCAGAAATCGTAATAATATGCTGTTTATTTTTATTTTTTTGGAAACCATGATTTATTTTTCAGGATACGCACTGACCCCAAACTGTAGTGTGTCAATGAGGAAGACAAAGCTAGTAAATGTTTGGCCCTAGTATGAACATGACAAGCCTCGCAGTTCCTGATTCATTTCCTGTGCCTTCAGAAAAGCAGTAAATCTGAAATAGATAAGTTGTCACAATAACATCAATACCATTAACCACAGCAAAAACTATATACAGGTGCTGGTCATATAATTAGAATATCATCAAAAAGTTGATTTATTTCAGTAATTCCATTAAAAAAGTGAAACTTGTATATTATATTAATTCATTACACACAGACTGATATATTTCAAATGTTTATTTCTCTTAATTTTGCTGATTATTACTGACAACTAAAGCCTGGTTCACACGGCAGGATAATTAGGCCGATTTTAGCCCCGATTGACACCTTCCGACAATTTTAAGGATGCTCCGATTATCGTAAAATAATCTGATCAGATATTCCTGCCGTGTGTGGTGTGTTAAGTCTGCTCTCCTCTGCTCGGAAGGACGTCGGGACCGCTCTGATCTCAAATCGGGGATATCCAACATGTTGGATTTATTTGGCCCGATTTCTTCTCGTGTGTGGTGTCCACCGAGGACAAACGATCACGCAGCCTGTGGACTGTGGCGTTTAGCCAATCAGAAAGCGAGGTGACGAGGCGGCGAGGAAGTACCGGGAAACAAAATCAAAACAGCCGGCGGTATGATGGACCAGAAAGTCCGGTGGACGTCGGAGATGGAGGACTTTGTCTCCACTTCTTTGACCATCGCCTTTTCTTGTTTTTCTTATGTTTTTTTTCGGTTACAAACAAACCACAAACTATGGCCACTGCATCCTCTTCGTCCGCCATGATTGTTTACTCTGAAATCATGTTTGATCTCGAGGGATTTTGCGAGATTTCCCGTCTGACCTGGGAATGCTCGGGAGTCAAATCGGTTTGTCTGTGATGTGTTGATTTTGCCGTGTTGCTGCACACCACACACTGTACGACCAAAACTGTTTGACCAGTGATTTTTTATCGCCGTGTGTGGGGTCTCTCAGGTTTGGAAAATCTGCCGACAATTTTAAAATCGTCCCATGTGAACCAGGCTTAAGGAAAATCCCAAAGTCAGTATCTCAGAAAGTTAGAACATTGTGAAAAGGTTCAATACTGAAGACACCTGGTGCCACACTATTTTGACTCAAAACACCTGCAAAGCCTTTAAATGGTCTCTCAGTCTAGTTCTGTAGGCTACACAATCATGGGGAAGACTGCTGACTTGACAGTTGTCCAAAAAACGACCACTGACACCTTGCACAAGGAGGGCAAGACACAAAAGATCACTGCAAAAGAGGCTGACTGTTTACAGAGCTCTGTGTCCGAGCACATTAAAGGGTTAGTTCACCCAATAATCAAAATTATGTAATTAATGACTCGCCCTCATGTTTTCCGAACCAGTGAGACCTCCGTTCATCTTCAGAACACAGTTTAAGATATTTTAGATTTAGTCCGAGAGCTCTCAGTCCCTCCATTGAAGCTGTGTGTACGGTATACTGTCCATGTCCAGAAAGGTGATAAAAACATCATCAAAGTAGTCCATGTGACATCAGAGGGGCAGTTAGAATTTGTTGAAGCATCGAAAATACATTTTGGTCCAAAAATAGCAAAAACTACGACTTTATTCATCATTGTCTTCTCTTCCGTGTCTGTTGTGAGAGAGTTCAAAACAAAGCAGTTTGTCATATCCGGTTCGCGAACGAATCATTCGATGTAACCGGATCTTTTTGAACCAGTTCACCAAATCGAACTGAATCGTGAAATCAACTTTTTGATGATATTCTAATTATAAGACTATCACCTGTAAATATGGACATTAAGAGATATAATTAAATTAATGGCATGTAGCCTTCAGGTGTTTTTAATGAGTAAACAATGTTCAAGTTTTCCATACAAATAAATATAATATTATTATTTAGGATTAGATATTTATTATCAAGATCCTTGCCGTTTTGTCACATCAGTCTGGACTATTGTGAAAGAACTTGGCTACCAAACTGAGTCTGTATTACTGCTATACTGCAGAAAGACTGCTAATGTTAGTTATTACTGATGTACTGGTACCTCCGAGGACACTTGAGAAGTTTCCTCAGACGTGTCTTGATGTCAATTTGTGCTATAGCATGTTCTGTATGGTCGCTTTGTCAACGTGGCGACAATGAGATGATAGTGTTTGACTGATTAGAAGCATAAAGTTAATTTGTCAGTCTCTTTGAGCAGTTCATTAAAAAAAAGTATCAGCTCGTTAGGAATCAAAAGTCATTAGTTCATGAATCTTTCTGAATGTCCAGCAGTCACAGCAGGGCCACTGATGAAGATTAGGAAGCACTGATGATGAATACGTGTGACTGGAAGTACGTGTGGTGTTTGTCAGAGGTTGGTACAGCTGGTGCACGTGATCCAGGCCAGCTTTCGCTGTCTCCCGCCGCAGGGCTGTGCTCAGTCATGTGTCTTGACTGTTTTCCGCTTGCTTTCTCTACCAGTCGGACTTTTTTGAGCACCCGATATTTTCCAGTTTTTATTATTTTCTTGCTCTTGTTCATTTACTTGATGTCTTGCACTCCACAAATCTTCTTGAGGAGATTACTGGAGGATTTTCCATGAGAAGTTGCTTGGTTGGTTAATGGAATATTTTGGGGTCAGTACAAGTGAAGCTAAGTTGGCAGCATGTGTGGAATCACAGCAAACGAATGTTTTCATCTCCTCACTTTTTCTTTACAAAAAAAGCAAAAATGGAGACTACATGGAAGTAAAAGTTGAGGCCAAGCTTACTCTTCTTTTAAGCTAATCATCTCAAAATCAGCTTATCATTGTAATGTATGGCTTTCCAGATTTGTTTAGTTGTAATGAAGCACTCTTTCTCTTTCCTGTACGCACTCTAAAGGTGAGACTGCAGCATTTTCAGCCCGTGTCTCCTTAGTAAACCGACTTCAGGTGAAGCAACCATGCTGTCGGACAGGAGTGGATGAAGAGAGCTGCTGTGAACTCTGCTCTTGTGTCTGGTGAGCGGGCAGACATTAACAGCAGTCTTCTCTCGCCTGGTCACGTCTGTCAGTTTGATAGAAGAGCAGCTCAGGGGTATGAATAAAGCATGGCTCTGCAGACTACAGGAGGAAGCCTCACCCAGTCGTGAAAGTGGTGTTATGCTCCAGACACTTCCAGTTTGTTTAATGAAAGTTTACTGGCACAGCCAAGATGATATCCAGTGCTGTGGACTGATGGGAGTTTTGGTCTAGTTGTAAAAGACACTTTGGCAAAGTCTGAATATTCGAGGCAACTCATCCATATTGATATGTCTTAAAGGAATAGTTCAGCCAAAAATGAGCATTTGCTAAAAATTTACACAACCACTAGATGTGGATGAGTTTGTTTCTTCATCAGAACAGATTAGACCAATAAAAAAGGAGCATTTATTTCAAATATAAATATTTTGTAACAAAATAAATCATAATTATCCCAAATGGGGATGAAATCTACATCAGCTGTGGAGAGATCAAACTGTTGTGTTCCTCTACCTTTGTTTGAGGTGTTTCGCTTTGGCCAAAGCACACATCTGTGGTCAACCACAGTAACTCAATAACTTGTTTGATATATAGTCAAACAAACTTGGAAACTATATGTTGCCTAAATGCAGACATACAGAGACACATTTGATTAGATCTTGACGGACAGAAGTTTCCGTGTGTATTTTTGTTGTTTCATTGGCGCTTTGTTGCTCATGTATGCAGTGTGTGAGTTTTTTAAATGACGAAGAAAAGTCTGTAAAAATAGCCCCCAAAGTACTGTGTCGATATGAACGAATTTCCATATATGTTTTTCACTGATGTTTTACCTGTAATTTGAATTTTGCATTGCATGCGTAGTGTTTTAGCGTTAAGGGCAATGTCTGTTAACCATGTTTTTTTTATATCAGTGAGGACGTTATTTTGGGGTCAGCTGTCTTAGCGCAGTTAGCAAGAATTTTGTCAGTGCTCTAAATAAATACATTGGTTCAGCTATGTATCTTCATCTAAAATAATTTTGACCTCATTATAAAAATATTTTTACTAATAGGTTTATGCGTTGTTCCCTTTAGGGTAAACCTAAACTGGATTACTAACTAACTAAGGAACTACTAACTAAATGGGGCTTGTTTCCACAATGAATGAATGAATGAATAGAGAATTTTGAGATGTAAACATGCAATTTTGAGGAAGAAGTCCGAATTGTGTCATGAAACTTATGTTTTTTATACCGTGGTATATATATGTGAGTGCAAAAATATTTTTTTTGTTGTCCTCTTAATGATGTCTTTGCTTGTTTGTTTTATATGTCATTTCAAACATTTTTCATTTCACAATTCACAATGCTTGCTCAGTTCTCCATTGATATATTTCGTCATTGGTCCCCACCCTTATCCTCCTGAGTCACTCTTCAGGAAAGCAAAGCCAGCTTCATGTGAAGCGTGTACAGTACATCCTCAATAAAGCCATGTGTTGTTCTATGTTTTTTTTGCTGTGTGGTGATATGAAAGCACATTTTCTGTACAAGACTCACGCCCATGTTACTTCCCACCTGATTTCAAGAGATGAAATGTTTTGTCTTGCCTGTGCTTGTTTGTGTCAGTAACGAGACGGCCTGCTGATCTGCGTTTGGTTTGTTTCTCACAGAAAAAGCCACAGATGGCTCCCTGCAGAATGAAGACTGGACACTCAACATGGAGATCTGTGACATCATTAATGAGACCGAGGAAGGGTGAGAGGCCAGCACACAAACACACACTCGTTGATTCATCTGAGGAGCAGACTGACTGGGAATGTGCTGTGGGAGCAATGTATTTCACCAGTAATGGGTTCTCACAGTCCCTCCTGGCTCCGTTAACAGCTGACAATGAGACAATTTCTTTTTTTTAAGAAATAGTCTTAAAGGTTTGGAATGGGATAACAGTTAATAAATATTGACGGGCCGTTTGATTACATGCAATCAGTGCTAAATGCACGTCAAACTTGTATCAAAGATTTTCTGAGGTGGTCGGACACCCCTAACATATAATTGTTACACCAAAAGAAACCTTTTTAAATACTTATGTACAACCTTGGAAGACAACAAGGCTGCATTTATTTGATCAAAGATGCAATAAAAACAGTAATGTCGTAAAATATTATTACAACTGAACTGTTTTCTCTTTGAAAATATTTACCGTTTTTATTTATACCTGTGATGCAAAAGTAAAAATGTTTTAGCACCGTCACTTCCTTCAGAAATCACTCTGATGTGACGCATTTGTTTTCAGGATTGAATATCGATTCTATTCAGGATGAATCGAAATCTCGAAAGAAGTATAAATCTTTTATAATGTTATAAACGTCAATACTGTCACATTCAATCAATTGAATGCATCCTTGATTAATAAAAATATTTTAACTTAAAAAAATAAAATAAAGATAATCAAGAAAGCATGTAAATGAAAGCCAGTGACTACAGTACACTTGCTGTTTTATTGGGTAACCGTGTCTCAGCTGAACTCATGATTGGATCAGATTAATGTTCATACCAGGTGTAAGAGTCATGTGCTGTTCCTACAGCGTCTGATTTTTCACTTTCTCTTTTCCTCTCACACAAGTTGTGGTCAAACTGGCACTACAGGCTCGTCTCTGTTCTGTGTGAAGGAACACAGGACGCTGTTGTGCTCTGCTCTGTTTGGGGCTGGTTTTTTCCTGTTGCATTCAAAGTTGTGGGTGCTTTCAAGAATTTAAACAATCTTCCCTTTTTTACATTGTAATGTATTGAATTATTTACATAAATGCTTTTTTTAAGCAGATCATGTCAGACTGAGCACACATTTGGACTTTGTTAGAGTAGTTCAGTCTTAGACTATAACATTGATAGAAATTGCATTCAAGTATTCATTATTCAAATTTCCAGTCAAATGATTTTATGATTTTCACTTCTGCTATTTTGTACTTCCCATAATGTGAGTTACTGTATAGCTCCTCCTCTCTGTTAGACATTTCTACTTCCCTAATATTGAAAAGGTGAAAAACAGCGATCAAAAAGAGTCTGAATTAACTATTTATAGAAAGTAGATGAAACGAAGATTTGTGGATGGCAGTGTATCAACACAACTGGAGGCCTAAGTCACATGACAATGACAACAAAGTTAATGTAGTTCATCCGGTTTTTATTCCCATTCATACTTTTTAGTGGTCGATAATGATGTTGTTCTTGCTAATGAAAAGACAACATGGGAAAAAGCAAAGCTGGGAGCTGATGATCTTCCTGTCCCTGAATTACAGTGTGTTTGAAAATCGAGTCTTTTAATTCCTATCCTGAGCTCAAAAGAGTGATCGCTAAATTGCATGTTATAAACTGCATGGATATTGACTGGTAAATCCAATCATGCTGAATATGTCTGTTTATATTATGTGTACAATAATATCGCTATAGTTATTCTTGGTGAAAATGGACCTTTAAGCTAAACTATGTGCCCCCACAGGCCCAAAGATGCCATGCGTGCGTTGAAGAAGAGACTCAACGGCAACAGAAACTTCCGTGAAGTGATGCTGGCTCTAACCGTGAGTGACCGTGTGCTGGACTTTCCCTCACCTTCACATGATCTCATATGTGCATACTGTCCAGAAACGAAGGTTGAGGAGCAAAAATCTGCTGTTTAGTCTGAAGCTTTGCTCCATTAATAGTTCATGACAACTGAGTTCTCTTTAAACTCCTCTAGGCACGCCGGAGGCTATTTTACAATTTGAATAAGCTATTTTGTGAGCATTTGAATGCATTATGATCCTGTTAGTTGGAAGTGCTGTTTTGTGTGGTCATCTGGGAGCTTCAGCTTGTCTAAATAATCTGTAATCTTATCTGCTCGCATAACTGTCTTTTCTAGGTTCTGGAGACTTGTGTGAAAAACTGCGGCCACCGTTTTCACATCCACGTCACCAACAGAGACTTCATCGAAGGTGTCTTGGTGAAGATCATCTCTCCGAAGACTAACCCTCCCGCTATAGTACAGGACAAAGTGCTGGCACTGATTCAGGTGAACTGAGTGAGGCGAATGGCCCAAACCAGATACACCTAATAATGAAACCACCACTGATGACTGTTGCTGCATTCTCAACATTTCTATTCAGATTGGCTGTGGGCTTTAAATGGGGCTGGAAACTAGGTCTAATGGACTTGGTCTGTGAGGCAGCTTTCAGTTGTTTCAGTTGTATTAATTCTATTTAGTTCTAATTAATTCTAATTCAGAAAACTTCCAAGGTAGCCTTAAAGGGATACTCCAACCCAAAAGGAATATTTAGTCATTAATCACTTACCCCCACGTCGTTTCAAACCCCTAAAAGCTTCATTCGTCTTCAGAACACAATTTTAGATATTTTGAATGAAAACCTGGAGGCTTGAGACTGTCCCATAGATTGCCAAGTAAATAACAGTGTCAAGGTCCAGAAAAAGTATGAAAGACATTGTCAGAATACGCCATCTGCCAACTGCCAACCGTAACATTATGAAGTGATGAGAATACTATTTATAGGCAAATGAAACAAAAGTAATGACTTTATTCAACAATTCCTTTGTCAACAGTCTCCTCTGTGTCTCTCCACATCACTCAAAACTGCCTATGCTCTTCTGTATCCTCCGCGCCACAGGGATGCGCTGTTTTCTTTCAAATCAACGCATAAATACACATAGAAACAGTGCATCCTTGTGGCGCGGAGGACACAGAAGTATTAATATCTTAAATTGTGTTCCGAAGACGAACTAAGCTTTAGTGGGTTTGGAATGAGATCGGGGTAAGTGATGAATCACAAAGTTTTCATTTTGGGATGGAGTTTTCCTTTGCTGACGTAAAATGATTATAAGACAAGAAAACAAAAATCGAGTTATTTCTTATTTTAATTCAATGTACTTCTTTCTATTTACTTTAAGCTCTAAAATACTTTATCAGGTAAAACAAAATTGTGGGCGTAAAATATATTTTAAAAATCCTTATCCAATAATCATGTAAAATGGTAAAGTCATGGTGCCTTTAAATATTGTTGTGCCCAGAAGACACCTGCTCTAAACTATTCCATCTGCCCGGACGTCAATGGTTTCCACTTGTGTCGACTAAATTTATCAAGATCGCCATTAGCAACCTTGATTAACAAAATTCAATATGCACATGCATGAAGTTGTAGGTTACCTTCTAAAGAACCATATGTTGCTAGTGTTTGAAAATGGTCTGACTTTTACCTTATAACACTCTGCGAGGTGCAGATTCAAAGCCTCTTCTAACGGGACAGCTCTTTGAGCTCTCATCTAACCCATTGTACATTAGCCAATCACCTCTCTGCCCTTGTGTTTTGTCTAGGCTTGGGCAGATGCGTTCCGGAGTAGCCCAGACCTCACTGGAGTCGTGCAGATTTACGAGGAGCTCAAGAGGAAAGGAATCGAGTTTCCCATGGCAAACCTGGACACTTTGTCGCCCATCCACACACCACAGCGGGTGAGAAACACACTTCACTCACAGGCTCTTGCGTACCAGTTCTTACTTATTTCACTTCATCTCATCTCACGTGTCATTCTAGGGAGTCCCAGAGTTAGATCCAGGCACACACATATACAGAGCGCCCTCGCAGCCCAACACAGCTCCTCAGGCGTCCTCTACACCTGCAGCTGCTGCAACAGCTGACTTCAACCCCACCCAAATCCCATCTGTACCGGGACCCATCACAGCAACCCCAGAGCAGGTCACACTCAGAACTGAACATATATTGACATAGAAAGCAGTTATTTCTTATGTAACAAAATTTCACTATATTACTGTTTCTGCTGATTTGTAAGCGTTTTGTTTGTGTGTGCAGATCGCAAGGCTGAGAAGTGAACTGGACGTTGTGCGTGGGAATATTAAAGTGATGTCGGAGATGCTGACAGAGATGGTGCCTGGCCAAGAAGACGCCTCTGATCTCGAGCTACTCCAGGTCTGAGAGTTTTCCCACAACGGCCAATTTTTTTAGTACAGAGAATATGCATGTAAACGATGCCATATGCCTAGATAGAAGAGTTGAACACAAATTAGATGCAATGGATCTGTGGCCTAGCAGTTCGCACAGGTGCTCAGACTCATTGAGCTGTGTTGCTCTTATTGGCTATGTGGGTTCTAATCCAGCGTGCAACCCCATCCCATTCTCCATTCTTTACCCCAGTATTTCCCATCTTCTTATTTCTCACCACAATAGTAAAAGTGACAAAAAAAATCACGTCTAGATTTCTGTATTCTAAACGTCACCACAAGAGGATGTAGCAGTACAATGTTTCAAACCAGAGAAGCACTTAATCTTGCCTATGTTACATATTATGTCCTCTCTATACTCATTTAGAAAAGTATTCCATAATTTAGACTGAAATGCGTTTCATATAAGGAAAAACCGTGATGTTTTGTGTGTCAGGAGCTGAACAGGACGTGTCGAGCCATGCAGCACAGGATAGTGGAGCTCATCTCTCGCGTCTCTAATGAAGAGATCACCGAAGAGCTGCTACACATCAACGATGATTTAAACAACATCTTCCTGCGCTACGAGAGGTGAGAAGAGGTGTCCGTCACAAAAAGTTTCCCTCGTCAGTCTCTCAGAGGAAGCTCAGACTCCGGCTTCCCTTTGATTTCCCTTCCTTTGCTTTAGAGCAGAGTGCTCAGGGTCTGAAAACACATGACCATTTCTTTCATCACCATCCTGACGAGTGTTTTTGATATTTCACCGGCGCTCTGTGTCCAAACAGGTATGAGAGATACAGAGTAGGCAGAGCAGCACAGAACAACGGGGTGAGTTTGACTCTGCATTACTGCTTTCTAAACACAAAACGCTGTCTTATGGTGTATCAGTATAAAAATGGTCATCTTTTGTTGTTGAGTATTTTCTTGTTTCTTGTATGTGTGACCTGTGATAATGTTTGCCTGTCAATTGCATGCTCATGTTTTTTTGTTTTTTTGTACTGTTTGCAGAGAGGAAAGTATGAAGCATTTCTGCCGTGTAGATTTAAGTGAAGTGTTAACCACAATGCATCACATTATAACTCTTAGAGATCTAGACCCTAGAAATAAAACGATTATTTCTCATTGCCCTCCTTACTTGCCCTATCCTATACAGATGTTATAATATTTCTCTAGCAATTTTTACAGCTTTTCCATAAAAAAAAGGAGAGAAGTGTAATCCTTTTTATGATGTATTTAAAATAATTAATGAATGCAGTTAATTTAAAAGTATGGTAAATCAAGAAATATATATTTTTACTTTAATTCACAAAACTGTATTGTTGTTATTGTATGTTAATAAAATATTATATTATTATTATTATATTACTATATAAAAAATATATTAAGAATTGCAAATTCACACACACACACACACACACACACACACACACACATATATATATATATATATATACACACACAAAATCCTTTATTTGTACTTACATACTAATATATTTTATATAATATGTTTAATATTTAATTATAGAATACTACGTATATTACATATAGTATATAATATAATAATACACTATATTATAATCTATTATTATTGCATAATGTATAATTTATTAAAGTTATTGAATTACATTAAAGTTATTCAATTATAAGTATACTGTTTTCATAATCTTTTATCTATTCTTTTATATATATATATATATATGAATCTTAAATGAAGCTAAAATATTAATCTGAAAATAAAATGTAAAAGATGCAATGACGTTCAAGGGCTATTCGATTGCTTTTGAATTTGCATTTGTTGTTTGTTTGTCATTGTTGAATTGAGCTGAATCGAAGCATTATTAGAGTGCCTTTATTATGGCATTACACAACAGGTGAAGTAATGGAGAGTTGGTTGATTCTGATGAAGACTCGGTGTGTGCTGTGAATGCACAGGTGCCGAATGAGGCTTCAGAGGAGGATAATCTAATAGATCTGGGCCCTGGTTCTCCAGCAGTGGTCACTCCTGGGGTCAGCGCTACACCCACTCATCCACCCACATCCACCCTGCAGCCTCCTCCTCCTGCTGCTGCTTCATCTCTCTCCACACAGCTGGCAGGACTTGGTGAGGCATTCACACACACACATCTCTTAATTAGGATGACAACATAGACTAACCATCAGTTCATTCAAAACTATTTGATGTGATTTATTTTGCTCTGTTGTATAATTCAAAGAAACTTTTTTTTTCTGTATACAACGGAAACACTTCTGTTTAACATGATTTACTCCGGTAGAAGTGGGGGCAGACAGCGTCAGCGGGACTCTCAGCTCTCTGGCCGCTCTCAACCCTCAGGACGACTTTGACATGTTCGCCCACACCAGGTCCAGCTCTCTGGCTGACCAGCGCAAAAAGTGAGTGGCACTTCCACACCACTATAGTTAAACCACATAAAAAATAAAAAATAAACTATTTTCTCTGCTTATTTTCCAGCGTTAAATACGAGGAGCCTCAGGCTCTGGTGGGCCTGGCGTCTGCTTTAGACATCAGACAGCATAATGCCACTGGGGTGAGTGTCCTACAGCATGTAGTTTCGTGTGTTTGTGTGGTGCTAACGGCTGAAGAGACTTATAACTTAGACTTAGACACTGTTTCTCAGAAGATGGGCACTTGCACTAGTTTTGAATGTAAATGAAACACATTTCTAGTCTTTGCATGTCATTCCTTGTCATTTTTGTCTTAACAATGCTCCTGCTCTTGCTGACTCATGTATTGGCACTATGAGGTCTCCAAGTCACAGAATGACTTTCACAATTAGCCTTCAGCATGCCTCAGCTTGTTAAAGCCCAATTTGGACTGGATATTTGCTGCCAGATAAGCTTGGGTTTGCTCTGGATGAAAGAATATTAGTTGCTGCAAGACCACATTGCCATATATATTCCTTACGAAATACCACTACAGTAATTGTTGCTATAATTAAAATTTGATGCTTGGTATTAGCTGCCATTAATGTCAGAAAAGTTGTTCCAGGTTTCTGACTCAGAAAGGTACAAAGCTGTCACAACACAAGCTAAAAGGGCACAAAAGGAGCACAAACTCATTGACCCTTAAACAAGATCCATTATTATTCTAATAGTGCTGTTTGCTAAAGCAGTTTAAGCCAGCTCAATTTATTTTATTTTATTACAAAAACATGTTTTTGAATAAACGTGATGTAAATAATTTTTATGAAATCTTGAGGAGTGATATTAAGAAACCGTTATAGATTGATTGTATCTCTGGTTCCAGACATGCAAGTGTTGAAATCAATCAAGGTTATGTAACAGACGTGGTTTAGAGGTGCAATTCATAGCGATCAGCCCATGGGTCAAAGTTTACACCGTTTTTGTTTGTTTTTCCACTCCATCTATCTTAGTTCATTGACTCAGAGTTACTTTCTCTTGGCTTAAATGACACCTGCTCCAGTTCTCCTGAAGATAGAGGTGGATTTGTTTGTAGTGGGTGCTCTTGTTCTTCTTCACATTTGTAAGGTGTTTTCTGTTGTTGATTTAGCCGAATGTAAAAGGTCCTAACGCTGAGTTGGAGCCCATAGACAGCTGGCTCATTACCCAAGGAATGGTGAGGATTTCACCAGAACCACTGTCCCCTCTGTGTCCACACCCATCCCCTCAGCCCTGACCTCCATCTCCATCCCTGACCTCCCACCACATCTAAAACACACCCACAGTAACAGGGAGAGGCGCTGCTGCGGTGATCCTGATTTGATATGTGGAGGAGCCGCTCGCATGTGTTAAGAGATCAGCCAAACATGAATGAGTTTACAATGATCACAGCTGTCAAACTCCAAAAGCGCCCCATAAAGGTATATAGTGCAACAGTTGGATTAAATAAGTAAAAACTACATCCATTTTCCATTGGCAATCTGATTTTCAATGGTATCTTATAAAAGTTATAGAAGAAAACTTTACCTAGAAATGAAAATGTGCTCACCCTCAGGCTATCCAAGATGTAGATGAGTTTGTTTCTTTATCAGAACAGATTTGGAGAAAACCGCTTGCTTACCAATGGATCCTCTGCAGTGAATGGGTGCCGTCAGAATGAGAGTCCAAACAGCTGACAACAATCCACAAGCATACCACAAGTCTCCAGTCCATTACTTGTGATGTTTTTATCAGCTGTTTGGATTCTCATTCTGATGGCACCCATTCACTACAGGGGAGCCACTGTTGAGCAAGTGATGTGTTTGATTTTTTTATTGTATGGAAAGAGCTTTTTTTCTCTCGGCATCTCCGATTTAATAACTCCAGAGCCTTTTCTGGGCTCTTCTCTTTGCTCTGTCCCTTTTACTGTGAATTTCCTCATCACCTCATATTCATTTATCATCACCGGTAGGAAACTTTTTATTCCATCTCCTCTATTTCATGTCATACACTAGCTAGACCCGGGACTTTAACATGAATTAACACCGTTATAACCAGCCTCCTCTCATGCAAGGTTCTGGATCTTTTATTCTGTGGAGCTCTGAACTCAGGGTTTCAAAAGACGTTCACACTGATGGAGATTTGGAGTAAGAAAGTCCCCTGAAGTCATTCGTTTTCATTGAGAGCTGCTGATTCTTGGTAACATGGGCAACAGTGACGGTTGACGGTTGACGATGTAGTGTCTACACACTGATATCAGAAATCAGTCTGATATGATGATTTGCTGCTTAAGAAATATTTGGGATCATCAATCATGCCGGTTAATTTTTTTGTAGAAACTGATCCCTTTTTTCAGTATTCTTTAATAATTTTGTCGTTATTTGAAATAGACATATTGTGTAAAATACATCTTTAATGTCACTTCTTATCAGTTGAATGCACCTTTGCTGAATAAATGTATTTATTTAAAATAATAATAATAATTACTGACCCCAAACTACCAAAGGGTAGTGTAAATCCACTCAAGAAATCACTGTCAGTGTGAATGGGCTTTACACTGTCCAGAGGCTGGTCCTTCATAATCTTAAACTGGACAGATGTGTGGTCAGAGCCTTTCCATTTCCATAATCTTCATCATCACTACATTGATAAACTCCCCTCCTCACCTCATTAATTCACAATATTCTAAGCTGAATGACTAAACTGTTCTAACATTTAAAATATAACCGGCGATCAAATAAACATAAGGGAATATTTTTTCATATTATATTATATCATCCTCCGTGTTTGGCTACTTTTATTTCTGTTTATTCCAAACATCAAAAAAAGAGAAATCCATACATTGGCACCATTTAAATATGTCCAGAAAACGAATTACATACAGCTGAATAAAATATTATTTTTGTCCATGATTATGGATCTTCTCTGACACAGTCTTTCACCATAATCCTGTATTCTTGAGCATAAATGCTCCTCTCTTCATTCAGACGCTTCACACTGCATCACTCCTTCAGTGTCTCTCTCACAGCATGTGAAACAGTGTTGCTCCAGCTCTGTGTGCAAGCCATGTGTGTGTGTTTGTGTGTTTTGGCTTGGTTTTGGCGCTGATTGCATTTTTTCAGTTGTTGTTATTTTCCTCTCCGGCCTTCTGGTGATTTTATTGTTTGTGTTTTTGTTTGTCGGGGGTGTTTTTCTGTTTCTTTCGTGGCTTTGGGGGTCTTTGGTTTGTCCATGGCTTTGCTCCATAGATCCCCGTATCGCAGTCCTCTGTCATGGATGACATTGAGGAGTGGCTCTGTGCCGATGTGGTGAGACTTCTTTACCTTGATTTCATTCTCTTCGTTTTCTTTGTTTCAATGGTAACTTCTAACCAAGTCTGTTAGGTTCTATTTTGGGATTTAGTTTTCCACCTCAGTAGTACTAATCATTCATTTCCGCCAGTCATGTTGTCAGTCCACCATATGCCACTCATGCACATGATACTAATGAACATTAACTAGAGATAAATGACCAATTTAAGATGTCCGTAAAGCTCCAGCCTGTGTTGTTGGAGTTACAGTGAGTGTGATGTTGTTGAATGTTGCAGTTCACTGGTGCCAGATGCTTTCTCTCATCTGTTCTTATGGAGTTGGTTATTGTTTGTGTTTGTACTGATATTCAGATAAGTGTGTAGTTTGTTGAAGTCAGTAAATGTGATGTGATGTTCGTCCACTGAACAGTGTTGGGGAAGTTACTTCGACGCAAACTACTGGGATTCAGAAGTTGTTGCGTTGTAAAACTGAGCGGATTGTAAGTAGTCAGTACTGATTTAGTGATAATGCCTTTGTAAGAAAATAGTATTCATTATACTGTTTAAAATTTTCATTCAGTTCTGTTTAGGTCTGACTGTAGAGGTTGACCGATATATCGGGCCGATATTTGTCATTTTTTAATATATCGGCATCGGCCGATATCCGTGTTTAGTAGCGCCGATTTAAAGTCAGGCACGTCGGCGGGCAGCCCCGTGTTATTGGTGCGGTGGAAAGTGCTGCTGCTGCTGCATCATGTGAAGCACCCCAAGCCAAAAGTTTTGGAAGATTCAACAGCAGTCCTGGGAGATAAAGGTAGTCAGAGAATTTCACTCTGTAAATGGGGTGGAGAAGTTGACAGCTCTAACAAACACTGCAGCGTGACGTTACCAAAGTAAACTGTCTCTGACGTTACTCCGCCCCGCTCACAGACAGCAGCGTGCTCGGAGAGACAGCTGTCCTGGAGCTGCCCAGAACGGTGAATCACATTTGTTCGGAAGCATGGTTTGATGCAGACAATAACCAGGTTTCCATCCAACTCATTTGTATTTAGGGATGTCAATATTCGATAATTTCCATGATCGATCGCCGTTTAAATTAACGATTAATTAATAACCTTAATGCTGCAAAATGCGTCTGCAGCGGTATTATTATTATGTGCAAAAGCCACTTGGAAAAAAAGCTTTCTCACCCGAATTAAAGGGGTTTTAGTCTGAATAAAATGCTAGTAGCAGGACTGTAAAATGAATAGATGTGATTATGATTATTTGATCAAATGAAGAGAGCGCGCCATACGTTTGAGATCATGTTACTTTGTTGACTGTTTCCCATCAAGGAAGACCGCTGAATGCGCCTCTTTAAATGGTTTTGTGGTGCTTGTTGTTGTATTTTAAAACGCAACTGCAATGTTTTCAAATGACACACTATAGTAGTGGTGCAACGGATCATCATTGATCCGTGATCCGTTCGGATCAATATCTTCGGTTCGGCACACACGTGACCCGCGGATTGATTTATGAAAAAAATAAATAAATAAATTGCACATGTTCAGTCCACACTCAGTGGTCATGGCGAGCGGAGGAACGGAGGAGCTTGAACGCCCCGCGCATTTTGGCTTCCCTGTCAGATATAATGATGAAGGAAAGAGGTTAGAGTGAAAAGATTGTGTCAGATCTTTATGAACAGGAGCTATAGAAAAACCCATATCGGTCGATCTCTAGGTATGAGGTATTATCACTAAATTCAGTAGCATGCTACAGAAAAAGCTTGACTATTTCAGAAACCTGTCTATTGTCACAGTTAATGTCAATGTCAATACGTCCATTAGGTTTCTCCCCAGCACTGACCTATTGTCATAAATAATAGGGAAAATGCATACTTAAATATATACCTTTGTTTATAAAAATGTCACATTGTGAAGTGGTTTTCCAGCTGAATGGTAAGTAGTTGTTCATTCTGTGTTTATATGGCACAATGTGGCATACAAGTAATAAAACTGACTGGTCTGATGTGTTAATAATTGTATACTCTTGACTTCTTTAAACAGAAGGGTGAAGAGGCCGAGGAAGGAGTCATGAGTGAAGGTACAGTGTGAGCGCAAAAATTGGATTAACCTGTATGTCCAGCTCTTCTGGAAATCTTACAGTACTATTTCAAATATGCCTACTGTATCAAATTTGATAGGACACAATCTGCACAGTCAACAAAATGTTTAATATCCATTCAAAAGAACAGATTTTTGGACTATTAGTCTTTACTGAGTTAAACTCTTGAATGCAGTTGACAGTTGTTGTCCTGATGTCTCTTTAGAGTTCGACAAGTTCTTAGAGCGGCGGGCCAAAAGCGCAGACAAGGCTTTACCGTTGGCCCCTGCTGGAGAGCCCAGAGCTCCCCTGAGCACGTCTAGCAGCAACCGCAGGAAGACACCCCAGACGGAGGACAATCTCTTTGCCTTGTAGAACAGTGACGGGACAGATGATCACACCTTCAAAACGCTTGCTGTTCCTTTACAAACCTACTGAATGTGTCTTATGTTCCCCGCACTGTGAGAATCCAGCTTCATGACAGCTATAACCTTTGAGCTGAACGGTGCAGTCAAGCGATGGCTTAAGCAAACATGTAGCCTAAATAATTCTCTTTAGAGAGCTCGTTTGTTTCATTCCTGTCGAATGGAGCTGATTGGTTTCGTATGTATCGCTCGTTGATGAACTAATGCTCTTAACGTTTGTCATTCCACGAGGTTCCCGTTCTGTGAGGTATTCATTGCGGCCAGTTCTATGTAGCGGTGAGTCAGCTATGGATTGTGGCTCAGCCTGTCTCTGTGGTAAACAGAGAGGCTCTGCTACATTCCTGCACTCATCATGTGCAAATTACCAAAGACCGACGAATAAACGTGCTTTCTATCGATAAAGGTTTTTCGAAAAATATGTAGACTCTTTACAAAGCGACTTTCTCGAAAATTGAATGAGATTACTCTTAACATTTTATTTGGATAAAAAAACCCCGGCAATTTTAATCTTTAATTATAATGACTTTAATCTCGTTTTTATTTATTTTTTCATTATTATTGCTTGGCCCTTATCCACTTCCATAACATATTAGAATGATTTCTGAAGAAATAAGTTACATTTGAAAATATTCAAATAGAAAGTAATTTTAAATTGTAATAATATTTCACAATATTACTTAATAGTTTTATTGTATTTCTTAAATCAAATTAATGCGGTATTTTGAGTATAAGAGACTTCTTTCATAAACATTAAAAATTGTAATTAATTGAAAAAACGAACCCCAAACTTTTGAACAGTAGTTCAAATGCTATACTCTTAAAAAGGGATTATTAGGGATGCACGATATTGGATTTTTACCGATATCCGATATGCAGATAATTTTCAACTCATTTTGGCCGATACCGATATTTAATTATTTTATATTTCGGTTAGTTTTTAACAATAACTTATTTGTTAGTAATAAATAAACAATAATAAAGTTATTTTATAATGGCATTGAAGATTTGAATATAACTGTAAATAAACTATATATTAATCACTGCATTTATTTTATTTTTTCATAAAGATGCAGTGGTAACCTTAAAATTTTATATTATGATTTAACAATTGAAAATGGTCTAAAGCAAAAAAGTTGTAAAAATTCAGAAAATCTTTTAAAGCTCATAATTAAAAATATATATTGTATATTAATTAATAAATCAGTATATGTAAATTATTTAATTAAGTTTAATCATGTTTGGGAATTTTTTTTTCCATGTAAGCTATAATGTAGCTTCTGACCTTTATATCAAAACATACTCAAGATTTTATGGCATCAATTACTTTATTTAATCAGAAACACCATCTAAATATTATGTGTGTATTTTGTTTTCATTTTATTAGCAGTAGGCCAACAGCGCCCCCTACGGAATTAAAACTCCTTACTGAGCGGTCATTACTTACTGCTGCCACTGCACCTGCTATTACTGTTTACTTTTACTATTACTATTACTGTTTACTCTATCAAACACAAAACTTGTCATTCTGTGTGTGCATTCTCAGTTTAAATGCAATGATCTAAAACAGTGAATCCAATCATCATCCAGGCAAAACTTTGCTTCAAGGAAGTGCCACAAAGCTGACGTGATCTAATCGCACTGTTGACGTGATCTAATCACTAGCACATCCTGAGCACGTGTGAGTTAATCTATTCCTCTTATCGGCAAGACGTATCGGTATAAATTTTCATATTCCGATATTGGTCCGATAATAATATCTTGCATCCATAGACTCTACATATTTAAACTGGGATAGGAGAAAAATTAGGCTTCGTTTGCCAAAAATAGGTTTCATCTGCTTGATACAATTTATCATTTTTGACTTTTTTTTTTGTTTTATTTTTTCTCGGGGTATATGAAAATGACACATTTCTTAAGATTCACCCACTTGCTGCATCTTTCTGTCAGATTCCTGTTTAAGGAGTGATTTCAGTTAGCAAAAACTGACACGTTTGGCAGTAAAGATGGGAAATGAATGGGTATTTTGCTTTGTCCTTTGCTAGACCTAACCAAGAATTATATAAGCCTAATGACATTTGTAAAATATGTATCCATACATAGACAAAAATGTGTATATACAATAGGAAAGTGTGTATAGTACTTAAAAGTTTGTATTAACTTTGGTGTAAAATGTAAATGTTTAATCGCATCCCTCTTTTTTTTGTGATTTGCCATGAAAGATTCCTTTGCAGGACCGCAACTAACAGCTGAACCGGACAGCTCTTCCTTAATATCATGCTAAATATTGCACTGCTATCTTCCAATAATGTGAGGAAGACGTTCACTTCAGTCTTACATCTATATAAATGAAATGCAGCTAGATCAAGCATGATGCATTTTACACTTAAAGACCTCAAATGCTACGCGTCTAATGATGGCAAGAGCTTAAAATTTATTGCCAGTGAATCAAACCTCCATTACTCCCCGTAAATCAGCGGCTAAATGTGTAAAACACTGGAGGGCCGTATGCTTTACTTGCAAATGAGGCACAAGTCACTGCGGTTTTGATGTTCAGAAATCAATAATTGTCTTGATTTCTTAACCAATGCCATTTGAAAGCTGGCTACAGACAGATTAATGTTAATCTCTAAAGACTTTAATATCTATTTTTGTTTCCATCCTTTAATAAGTACTTGTAAGAAAGAAAGCGTAATAGCTGTTAGTAATATCCTGCTTGTTCTAAACAGCTCTGCTTTCATCTGTTGCACTCATTATTGAGATGAACTGATTAAATGAATGTTGCCATGTGACATTAAAAGTCTTAACTATTTTGATTATTTATCTCTTAATGTCTTAAATGTATTTTAGAATAATGAAGATTTCCTATGGTCAGATTTATTGTCTAATCCAAACTATTTTATTAAAGTGATTCATTTGCTTAGTGCAAACATTTTCCTGCGTGTTTCATTTTAACAAGCTTATCTATAAAATATTATATTATATCCATTATTTTGAGGGAAAAATTGACCTTTTCACAGCAAAATAATTAAACATTTCTTAGCCTGCCTCTTAATGTATTCTATTTTATTTTTATTTTTTTTACCATGTGTGCAAACTTTTTTGTCTTAGAGTTCAGTTAAAACTTCTTTGGTTACTTCCATGAAATCAATTTTTTCTCGCAATTGTGAGTTTACATTTCGCAATTCTCCGCAAATTTTTTCAGACACATTTTGTGATGTGAGCAATTGTGAGCTGAGGGAGGGAAAAAAGACTTTACTTTTCTCTTATATCTCCATTTTTACTATTTCTCAGAATTGTGAGTTTATATCTCACAATGATGAATTTTCCTTGAGATAAAAAGTTACAATTTCCTTGTTTTATTTTTTATTCAGTGTCGGAAAACAGGCTTCCAGATGGCAGATGAAGTTGTGAAAAATTAATACTTAATATTTTATTGTCATTTAACTACCTTTTAAAACTTTTTTTTAATCTCTATCCAGTTTTGAATTTTTATTCTAGTACTCTATATATATGATATAAATAATGATATAAAGTTACGTTAAAAATAATAATTCCTTACATTAATGCAGCACTTTTCTGGGCACTCAAAAGTGCTTTAATTTTATAGCATTTTACAAAATAAGGTGAATAAAACAGAA
The DNA here is from genome assembly GCF_963082965.1 of Carassius carassius. Lineage (NCBI taxonomy): Eukaryota > Metazoa > Chordata > Actinopteri > Cypriniformes > Cyprinidae > Carassius > Carassius carassius. The sequence goes on from NC_081763.1 coordinate 7,836,542, forward strand.
TGTGATTAATAATTCACTTTACATGTTTTGCATATGCCTAAAAATGTTAAAAATAATGAAATTTAATTCAATGATTCAAAACGGCTGTTTATTATTAACTTTAATAATTTATTAACATAATGATAACATTGTTAACAATATGAATGCTATGTTAATTTTCGATTTAAATGATGTTCTTGTATTCTGTCGTCTCTTTAACCACTGAATGGGTTGCAGATGTGCTGCTGAAGAGCTTCATGGAGAAATGAAATGACGGAAGCCTCGAGACTCTTCTGCCTTCAGCACACACTTTTGTAAGATGCCATGTTTCAGAGCTCCTCGGTTCTCTTTGTAGTCATACTGCGGTGTTACTCTCGGTCACTGACCCACTTCACCCCGGTTTGTTGATATATGAGAGTTCAGTATAGAATTACTTACATTTGTAGACACAACGACAGCTAATTATTTATGTCAGAACAATCCATCCTATTTAGTTTCAAAAATATTTTATCAATTTGTGTATTTATATAACTTTTTGAGCGAATTATATATTTTGTGCATAATACTGGATGCATTTAATTTTTATTATTTGTATTATTATAAAAAAAATATGTAAAGAATATATATATTATATCGCCGTTCAGGTTTATTACCTTTATTCTATGAGAAACGCATGATGTAATCACGGAGCCACACGTGTGTCGTCATATCACCCCACTCGCCTTCGGGTTTCCTATTGGTCGGTTTCTCTGGTTCTACAGGTGGAGTCATCGCTGCGGCTCAGACTAACTTGATCGCCCAGCGCCCTCCTTTCCTTATCTATGATTGGCTGACGGAGACAAGCCCACAGGAATCCCGACCATGCCGCTGCCGACTGAGATTTTGTAAACAAAAAAATCATTTTTATTTGGCACTTCATATTAAGGATATATTGAGTACTTATATTTTTTTATTAACACATATTGACTGTCAGCGTATTAATTAAACAGGGCAGTATACTTATTAACCTGTTTAAATAGCTGACAAATGCTTTTAAACATTTAAATACTTAAAATAAATAATATATGCTAAAAAAAACTGCAACATAATTATAATAACAATCCAAAATATTAGAGTAAAAAGTCAATCTCAAGGCCGTACCGAGAGCGCGCACGTCAAGTGAAAGAGCGTCAAGTAAAAGAGCGAGTTCTGATTGGTCGAGCGGCGTGTCAATCATCCACAGCGGTCTGTGGGTGTGCCTGGCTCTCTGTTAGCATGCTAATGTGCAAAGCGAACTCTGAAGACAACTTTGCCTTGCGCGGCAGCATGGAAGCGAACACGAGAAGATAGTAGACAGAATCAGCAACAAAGCTGAATTTGTCGAGAATCAAGCAGACGGACCTTAAGACACGTAGCCAGTACATGTCCGCGTACATTTGCTCCACTGAAAAGTGTAAGAAGTTTACATGGAATAACGCTTGCTGTGTGTGTTAACGTTACTCGAATACATTTGAAGCCGGCTTGAAAGAACATTTAAGGACAATGAATCTGTCTTTTGACGACCAATCTCTGGACACCCTGGACTCCAGTTTGACTTTCCACGACCCGAGTGATATTGACACGGCTTTGCTCAATGACATCGATGGTAAGAGATCTCTTGTTTACTCTCTATTTACATATATATATATATATATATATATATGGATCTATCAGGCGTATACAAGTGTTTATAATAACTAAGCTTATGTTATTGTTATATTTTCAAATCGAACTATCATATCTGACCACTGTGTCTTCATATAGGATGCTTGTTTTGCTCAGAATCGACTGTATCCTCTTTAAACACGCTATCAGTGGAAGGCAGTAGCTTTAGGTCTGATCGGGTGCCGTCCGTGATCTGGGCGTTAGCGACGAAAACACAGATCAGATGCCTGGCAGCTATATTTGCACATGGTTATTGTTGCTTTGTATGTTAGACTTCATGAAAGCGAAAAGGTGTCATTATACTGGAGAGTGTTCATTGTCTAGCAGCAGAAGAAGCATTGAGAGCGGCCCCGCCCCCCTCCGACTCGGCTCGGTGACGTCACGCGAGGTCACTGTCGGCCAACGGTTCAGATATATTCTATATCTACCAACACAGTTGCATTATACCTCATATTTAAAACCTAAGCACATAAAACGGCATCGATTCTGTATCTAACATCAAAACGTGAATAACTAATTATTTCGACACGGAATTACCTTCAGAGCGTGATTATATATCACCGTGTGCATTTGTTTACATTTATATTCTTTGCACCATTGCATCCTTTAGTTTTGAGATTATTAATTGTCCGGTGAATATAGTGAAGTGACCGACGGTAACCGTGCGCTGAAGCGGACGCTGTCCGATAGTAACCTCACACAGCGAGGCGCTTTCCAGGCCTCTGATTGGCTTAGCGCGATCACCTCATGATTCTGCACACTGAAAGAGTCCCATGTTGTATATAGACTTACATGATGTCTGCAAAACACATTTGGATTTATTTGTTTTACTATTCGTATTTTAAGTAAATAAATATGATGATGATAATGTTATAAATATTAAAAATTGTAATCAGTATTATAACAATAATAATTTATATAATTAATAGTAATAATAATAATAATTATGACTTATTATTATTTGTATTTTTTGTTGCTGTTATTTTTATTAAATAATAATAACAGGGTTTTTCCTGGGTCAAAATTGTTCTTCGGTGGTGGCTGACCGACATGGTCATCCACACACAGCAAAGTGTGTGGTTGTACCCACATGATCCCAATATTGACAATACATGTTACATTTAAAATAAATACAAAGAAACAGTTTGTGATTTTTTTTTCTTATCCTATTTATTAATGAAAAAATTATCACTGTCATCCTTTCTTGCCCTCTTTGCAAAAAAAGCTGTGATTTTTCCACAACTGGCTTTCATAGTTTAGAAAGATAAAATCCTTTTTTGAAAGAGCTGATAATTATTTTAGTATAATCATATCAATTAAAAAGAAGCATTAAAAACGTAGCATTAAAAGGTGTAATAGTGTAATTTTTTACCATATAAAATGTAAGAAAATTAGCAGCTAGCTAGCAACAGCTTGCTTTGTGCTTTGATCTAGTTTCATCTCACTCCAGTCTAACTTTAAATTATTTTATAGGTTATTTCCTACACATTGTCATAGGCCTATTTAGTAATGCTAAATTTTACTAAACACTCTTGCTAAATGGGGTAAGCACACTTACTTTCTCATTTCAGATGTGTGTGTTCTTCTAAGAAGTAATGATTTTTTATACACCGATTCAGACACTGACGGGCAGACCAATTGACCATTCATTATAATGAATCGGCTCAAAGGAGTCATTAGGTCGTGAATCGGACTTTAGCGGACGTGTTGTGTGGGAATCCTGGCTGTTAGGACATTGTGAAAGATTTGTCAACACACACACATACAAAAAACACTTCATAACTGGATATATATATATATTTTTTTTTTGCGTTTATTTAAAGTTTTGTCAGCTGCATGTGTGGAATGCTTGTCATCAGTTGTAAGAAAAGATAAGGCAAATTTTGTTTTGACTGCAATTCACACCCAGCGGTAATTCAGCAAAAATATTTTCCGAATGCACCACGTGAAACGTATTCGGTCTTCCGACCATTAGGATCAGTTGATTTTGATGTGAGGGAGAGAGCAAAGACAGAACTGAAGACGGAGAGTGCGCGCGCGGGGGTGGGGCATCACTCCGTCAGTAGCCTGCTTCACTCACAAAACCCAATTACAGATCAAATATGGCTTTGGCGGGACAAAAAATCGTTTTGGCGGCTGCCAAAAACTTTTCAATGTAGGAAAAACCCTGAATAATAATAGGTATGTTTCTATACTTATTATTATTATTATTACTGTCCTTATTAAAAGTCAGCGAGGTTACTCTGCTAAAGAGTTAATTCCCAACAGTGTAAATTGTTGTTGTTGTTATAATAATGATTTTATTAGTTGGGGGCAGTGGTGAAGGTGGGGACACGAATGATCTTGACCAGGCTGCGTCTCTGTCTTTGTGCGAGAGGGTTTTCAGTGAATGATACACTCTGCAGTCAGATCAGCGTCTCCATCCCAAAGCTGAGTTAAAGCCATGAGCTGAATTCTTCATGGTTTAGTGCAGATGTGGGATCAGACCTGATGAGTGTGAAAATGATCATGTGCTCTTTGGATCTCACAGGTCTTGACACCTGTCAAAGTGAAAAATCTTTGTGGAAAATAAAACACAAAACCTTTACATGTGTTTTTTTAAAGTCTAAAATCAGCCAGATGAAAAAATAATATGGAAAAAGCAATGCAGCGGTAGATGCAAATTATGAGTTCTGTGTGTGTTATACTGATCATCAACCGTTCATATTAAAATTTATTAAATTGAATGCATTTGTTGAATATTCAAGAAAGAATGGTCATAGTTGTGCAAGTCCATTTCACATGATTTCACATAATTTAAATAAATGTTGAAATATATGGGGCCTTCATATAATTAGCACAAACAAAACCCCAGAAAAAGATAATATGTCAAGCAAGAATTTATTTATCTGGATATGTGTCTATAACAGGAAGCCAGGGCAGGGTATTTTAATAGCCAGTAGGCTTTAGTTTACTTCATAGTCTGGTAAAACCACACCTAAAAGAAGGCAGTGAAGATGTTTTTAAAATGACTGAATTCAAAACAATTCATGGTTCAGAAAGAAAATGAAGTGCATTATGTTCTTATTATGTGCCAAGATGATGTGCTACATGCTATTGCTAGCAAGGCAGGGGCTTTTAAGAACATTTTGTTGGGCAAAAATGTGGGCAAGATGAGTCATCAGTATTTTTGGCCCATTTTCCCAGAAGTGAGATATATACATACATACATACATATACACACATTTTTGGTACTTTTAATCAGAAAGAATGGTTTGAATTGATTTAAAAAATGTCAGTAAAGACATTTATAATGTTACAAAATAATTCTATTTTAAATAAATGCTGATGTGTTGAGCTTTATATTTATCAAGTAAATCTTCTGAAAATTCAACTTTGCATCACAGGAATATATTTACATTTGAAAACATACTGAAATAGAAAAGACTTGTACAAATATTTCACAGTATTGCTGTTTTTACTTTATTTTTGATCAAATAAATGCTGTCTAGGTGAGAATAAGATACATCTTTAAAACATTACCAACCTCAGACATTTGAATAGTACCTTTTATTTCCATCAGGTGGCATGAATCCATTTGTAATGTACTAAGAAATGCTATGTTATTTTATAGTTTCAGTCACTAATAGGTGGTAGTTTATTGTACATATATAATTGCATTGGAAGGATTGGATTAATCTCAGTGATAATATCATCAATTTGTAATGCACCTCCCTTTTATCACAGTGCTGTCAAACACACACTTTTTGTCAGTACATCTGATTAAGTTTATGCATTCCCTGTTTACTTTACCAGATATGCTCCAGCTTATCAACAACCAGGACATAGAGTTTGGAGGGCTGTTCGATCACGCTCCATTTCCTGCCCCCTCGCAGGACCTCTCCGTCCTGCCCCACTCCAGCCCTTCCTCTCCTCCACCTGCTTCTTCTACGCCCACCAACACCTCCTCCATCCTCAGCAGCAGCCCACACCTGGATGCCCTGCTGGGCCCCCCCATCACCCGCAGCTCCTCCATCCCAGACAAGGTGTTCCACCCTCCCACTTTCCAGCAGTCGCCTCTGGCACAGGTGACCTCGACCCCTGCAAACCCCACCCCCCTGCAGACCACGCAGCCCAAAGCTCAGCCTGCTCCATCTCCCAGCCTCCACCCTTCCACCCCGCAGGCCCCGAGCCAAGCTGCCCCAGCCGGGAAGAGCCCTGCGTTCTGCGCTACCCCGCAGGCCCTCTTTAGCCCACTAACACCCCAACCACAGCAGCAGCCCTTAGTCACTTACTCCAACCAGAACAGCTACACTGGTAAGTTTTATTACCTTAACCTCTTACTTTTATAATCTTGACAAAATGCATATCGTTGGAAAGGTCCGAGTCTCAAGATTCCATATTTGGTGGTTATTCCATAATTTGTGATAGAAGTAATATTGACCGAGAGTTTTTGACATTTGTGACAGAAAACATTGTGACAGAGTTTTGATGGCACGCGGTGACTGTTTGTGGTGTAACGCCCTAAATAAAATCTTTCAGGAACCTTAAAGGTCCCGTTTTTTTGTGCTTTTTTGAAGCTTTGATTGTGTTTACAGTGTGCAATATAACATGTTCATGTTTCGCGTGTAAAAAACAATACAGTATTTTTCACACAATTCACTTATCTGTATACTGCTGTTTTCACTGTCATAAAAACGGGCTGATGACTTCCTTGTTCTATAAAGTCCCTCCTTCAGAAATACGTAACGAGTTCTGATTGTGCCAGCGGTTCCTGTGTTGTGATTCGACAGCAGCTGAGCGCACGCTGCCCTCCTGGAAACGCGATTGGACTAGTTTTGAGAAGCAAGTGGGCAGGATTTGTTTTGAAAACCTGGCAATCCTGATCTGAACCATAGACCGTAAAAGAATGCACGTGCTGGAGATGTACTTATAATCACAGGAGCGTTTTTACTGACAAAATGCGCATGAAAATCGCATTCGATTTTTTTTTCACAGCCCTAACATCTAGTTAACAAAGTTAAACAGCGTGGCCCTTTGTGTAATAGGTTACAGAAACTGTTAAACGCACCAACTTAAATAATAAAATACACTTACCGGTTGTGATCCATAAACAACGCCTTCTCCAGACAAAGAAGGAACCGCTCCATCATTCAAGAATAATCTTTGTGCGAATCCGGCATTAAACTGATTGAGGAAGCTGTCCCCAGCAAAATGTGCTGCACATAGTTTTACATGTGGATTATAATTTTCGGGAACCGAGTTAAACATAAATTGTAACCATTGATCTCTAAGTACAGCATCCCTGGGAACCCCAAACGAAGGTGATTGGACTCCGAGATGAAAATAACAGCGTTTCGACGACATGGCGACAAACACAAATGGAGCTCTTCCTCTTCTCCGTTGGAGCGCAAGAAGGCCACGCCCCCCCCCTTTTTTGTGTATTCATGTGGGTGGAGGTTAGTCAAAAAACTGTTTTAGTGACGTTATTACTGCAGGAACTAGAGGGATGTAGTCCAAACGGGTCATTTTTTGTAGGCGAATTCTGTTAAAATATCTCGCTTGGCATTGAACTTTGAGCTTTAGAATTTTACAGATATTATTTATACTCTAACAACAACATTACACACTAACTAAAGTTTAAAACATTGGATCACGAAGAACGGGACCTTTAATGTTTTTTTTATATATCAACTTCAAATTTGGAACATAACTTATTTAGACATAAGGCTTTCATTTGATCGCAATTGTGGATTAAAAAATACTTTGAAAAATATTTATTTGATCTATAAAAAAATAAAATAAAGAATGGTACAGTGCGTTTTCCTTAACAGTAAGTAACTTCTTTAACTTTTTGATACTTCAATATTTTGAAATGATTCCACTTCTGCAATAATCTGCAGATTGTTTTCTTTAAAAAAAAAAAGAAAAAACAAGAGTCAGTCCAACCTTGGGTCTGTGATCTATTTCTAAAAATTTAAGTTTGAATAGTGAACTTTCACAACTATATAAAAAAATGGGGGTTGACACTTAAAGGGTTAAAAAGTGTATGATCAATAAGAAAGTGTTTACATGACACCAACTAAAACAAAAAACGTATGCATTTTAGCCATTCATTCACACGACAAAAGTGTTTTGGGGGCTTGAAAATGAAAACTGGTTTCAAAGTTGTTTGTTGCTGAACTAAAAGTATTAATTTCTTTTAAAAAAACGTTTGAATGCTAGTGTATGTGTTCCATGACATTTTGTTATTCAGTCTTGAGTTGGACTACACAAGCTTCATAAGTGTGCTATCTGATTCCTTTCCAGCTGTAAATTGAGGAATAAAAGGAGAATGAAACTTCCATGTGGGCTCAGCAATAGTGGTTAAGCATGACATGTTTGTTTCACGGTGATTTCCCAGTGTTTATACTGGTTTCTAACTCGGTTCAGTGCTTAGATATTAAAATCAGATATGTGCTTTTATGAAAGCGCATGTTCGAAACTTTCTAGTAACTAGATCAAATGTTGGCATCAATCGAACTCCATCAGACTTTGAAGATTGTTTCTGTGCTCTGTTGTGCAGTGATTGTGCACATGTTGCTCGTGAGTAATGCACGGTATGATGTCATTACGACGACTATAAAATCCTTCACCTTTGATCAGTCATATGCCAGCAGTCCTGTTCAGGTAGCTGTAATCTTTGAGCTCAGGCAGTTTGAGTTCAAGGTGCAGACGGTGAAGTCACTGTTGTCCGTCCTGGAAACCCAGTGAACTTTTACCGTACATCGTGTCATGTGTAGAGCTGCCCAGCCCACATTCTTTCTTTGTATATGCTTTTATGATTTTGTTTCATTCTGCTTATCAAGGCTTAGGTAATGTCTCCACCAGGCCAGAGAGAGAATACAACATCACACTAGCGTAGATCAAAGTTCAGTCATGGTGAATTGAGTTATGTATTTCTATAGTAAGCCTAAATGACTCCCTGCCCCTTTACTGTTATTATTACAGAGACAAGCTTTACCGGACATCCCATCAGTATGAACCAGAGATTTCTGTGATCAGATAAAAGTGTGTGCTTAAAAAAAAAAATGATAGGATATTATTATTATTCTTATGTGGGCTAGAAGTAGGTGTGAGACTGCAGAGCATATTTAATGAAATTCTTGCCTTTCTTTCCTCTCATAATCTGGCTTTTGCAGCCGTCTCTCAGCAGAGCTCCCCTCAGCCAATCCCGAATCTCCCCGCCTCTCCACAGAACGTTCAGCCAATGGCCATCAAAGCCCAGGTGCAGAGCCTCTCGGCTTCACCCATCCTGACCACGTCCTCCAGCCCTCCCATACAGACCATCACCCCTCAGGTGCAGCAGGTTCCTGTAAGAGCTTTTATTAGCCTGCTGATGCCAGCATGCACAAGAATTGACATTTTACAGCCGAATAACCTTTATTGTGTGCATTGAGCAGTCTTTGTGTTTTTGCATGCAGGTTTTGTTGCAGCCGCAGTTCATTAAGGCAGACTCGCTCTTACTCACAACTCTGAAGCCAGTAACAACAGTAACAACCGTAACTACAGTAGCGTCACCCTGCATCTCATCGCTGGCTTCATCCACGGCCACAGTCCAGAACACCCCACTGCAGGTACACAAACACCGTCCCAAGAACAAGAGTTGCAAAATAGCACCAAGCCAATTTAAAAACATGCAGATTTGCTTCAGTTCATATTTTCGTTCTTGGTGTGAACTGGCTGTAGTAGTGCTGTAGATGCCTGTTTAAGATATTTGATATTAAATGTCGAATTTAAACCTTATTATATAATATATTTTGTGGATCTGTGCATCTCTTGTCTCAGGCACTGATGAGTGGAGGCACTATCCTGACCACCGTTCCACTGGTGGTGGACGCAGAGAAACTGCCCATCAATCGCATCACCATCAGCGGGAAACCAGGCGGCCAGCCGCCTAAAGGCGAGAAACGCACGGCCCATAACGCCATCGAAAAACGCTACCGCTCCTCCATCAACGACAAGATCATTGAGCTCAAAGACCTGGTGGCTGGGACAGAAGCTAAGGTGGGCTCATAGTCTGTCAAAACCGAATTACAGCTCTGGTTTAGTCACCAAGAGAAACTTGCCCCATGTAGTGACCCTTGAAATTCATTTGAAGACTTTAACCAGATGGTTTAAGCTAAACGAAGTAGATTTCGTAGCTCTCATCTTACCAAAATCATGTCTTAAACATCATTATGAGATGAATCTTGTCTCTTATTCAGCTCAATAAGTCGGCCGTGTTGAGGAAAGCCATTGACTACATTCGCTACCTTCAGCAGTCCAACCAAAAACTCAAGCAGGAGAACATTGCACTCAAAATGTCCATTCAGAAGAACAGTAAGTTCAGTTTTTATTTATATTAAATGCAATGATACGATTTTATATAAGTTGAACTTTAGAGAGCTTTTTAAACCACTTAAGTGCATTTTTATATGTCATTCATAATTACTTCTGTGGTGTCTTTATTATATACTTAAAGCCTTTTGCAGAAGGTACTGGCAATCATTGTCTAACTATTGAAACATGTCTGTCACATAATAAAATGTGACCGTGGACCACAAAACCAGTATTAATAAGGGCCAGTTTTTGTAAAGTGAGATTTTTACATCACTCATTGATGTATGGTTTGTTGTTATGATTAGACAATATTTGGCTGAGATACAACTATTTGAAAATCTGGAATCTGATTTGTGTAAAAAAAATCAAAACACTGAAAAAGTCACCTTTGAAGGCTTTTTTTTTATTACAGTAATATATTAGCTGTAGTACAGTTTTTTTAAGTGTACTTTGAAGATTTGAAGTACCTTACTAGTGCACATTCAGTACACCTTAGCAAAAAAATTTTCACAAGTGGGGCGTGCTTGTCTTTGCACTGACCTGTCGCTTGTCCTCCTCAGAGTCTCTGAAGGACCTTGTGATCATGGAGGTGGATGTGAAACCAGAAATCCCCACCCCTCCAGCGTCAGATGTCGGCTCGCCTCAGTCCAGCGGCCCTTTCTCGCACCACGGTAGCGACTCGGAGCCGGACAGCCCGATGGAAGAAGACAGCAAGGTAGCAGAAACTCAGATCTTCCAGAGCTCCTGTCATGCCTATGATAAAATTGGCCTTGGGCCGTGAAGTAATTGTATGTGTTAGTGTGTGGTGGATAATTCGATTGCTTGAGGTCAAGAACTTGGAAGAAGAATAATGTAGTAATCTTAGTTTCCCGTTCTCTCGATTAGCTTGTGGTTGAGAGGGCTGGAGGAATGATGGACCGCTCTCGCATGGCTCTGTGTGCCTTCACCCTGCTCTTCCTGTCCTTTAACCCGCTGGCGTCCCTGCTGTGTGGCGGCTGGAGCAGCTCCGGGACGACTGTCTCTGGACACACAGGAAGGAGTCCGCTAGCAGTGCCGGAAGAAGGTGCTGACACGCACCGCTTCACTTGTGAGAGACACACTATGTTCAGAGTTGCATACCATCGCAGTCTTAATGCTAACAATCCAATCTGGTTTTGATACGTGTAGCTGAGTCTTGGGGTTCGATGGATTGGATGCTGCCCACTCTTCTGTTGTGGCTGTTGAACGGTGTTCTGGTCACTGGAGTTTTGATCCGCCTGCTCGTCTACGGAGAACCTGTGACCAGACCCCACTCAGAATCATCCGTCCTCTTCTGGAGACACCGCAAACAGGCCGATCTGGATCTAGCCAGGGTATGAGATGCTTTCTTGCACTCATCCGCTATTGATGTGGAGGTCAGATTTCACCCGACCCTCTTCTACACACCTGATATCTGCTTCTGGTATGTTTTTCTGCAGGGAGACTTTGCTCAGGCTTCTCAGAACCTCTGGACGTGCCTCAAAGCTCTCGGTCGTCCTCTGCCCACGTCTCAGCTGGACCTGACCTGTGCGGTGCTGTGGTCCGCCCTGCGTCTGTGTCTGCAGAGACTGTGGGTGGGCCGCTGGCTAGCCAGCCGCGCCGGAGCCCTCCGATCCAACCGCCCCCTGCAGGAAGATGCCTGCAAGAGCTGCCGCGATGCCGCATTGGTCTACCACCGTCTACACCAACTCCACATGACCGGTAAGTCACTGTAGCATAGAGGAATCAGGTAAACTTGTGAAGAGCGACTGTTTGGCCACCTTTTTACTATCTCTGACAGACGACTGTTGAATTTCACCCACTGGTTCACAAGAATAACACTAATAATGAATGCATGCGTATATCCGCACAAATGTATGACTGTCAGTATGTTTGAAAGAAAAATGTGGTCTTCTAGAGTTTCCATCCATTCATGGGATTTGCTCATGATGTTGATCTGTGTGCAGGCAAGCTCGGAGGAAGCCACCTGTCTGCGATCCACATGGCACTGAGCGCTCTCAACCTGGCCGAGTGTGCAGGAGACTGTCTCCCCGTCGCCACACTGGCGGAAATCTATGTGTCTGCAGCCCTCCGGGTTAAAACCAGCCTGCCCCGTCTGCTTCACTTCACTACTGTTAGTACACAGACATGCACACTCACAGCCTTGATCCACAACCTAGTGCGCTGCTCTGCTGTCTACGGCATGCAAATCTTGCCTAAAATGGATCTGTACATGGGCAGCAACTGACAGTTAAGCCCTAAGTATATGTCAGTTTTTACATGTACGCTAAGGTATGTTCACAGTGCACCTGACATAAATTTCATCAATATAGCATGTGCATAACCTAAGTGTGCAACCCAGTTGCTCTAACTGAACATACTCCACAATCAACACTGAACGGGGTTGAAACTTTGCATCTTGGGTGTATCATGCACCTGCATTCATTTTACACTATAGATTAGAGTCATAACTGAAGTATACATTTGGATTTTCAGTGGAGTTTGCCATTAGCATGTTATTAAGCTAACTGCATGGTACTCTTAATAAGCATAAAAATCACATAAATATTTGGGGAAAACATCCATTTGTAATTTCATTTTTTTTTTTTTTTCATTTTAAATTTTTTTTTTGAGTACCGTATTTTTCGGACTATAAGTCGCACCTGTCCAAAAATACGTCATGATGAGGAAAAAAAACATATAAGTCGCACTTGACTATAAGTCGCATTTATTTAGAACCAAGAGAAAACGTTACGGTCTACAGCCGCGAGAGGGCGCTCTATGTCTTCAGTGTAGACTACAGGAGCACTGAGCAGCATAGAGCGCCCTCTGGCGGCTGTAGACGGTAATGTTTTTTCTTGGTTCATTTCTCTTAGTTCATCTCTCTCGGTTCATGTCAAATTAATTTTGATAAATAAGTCGCACCTGACTATAATTCGCAGGACCAGCCAAACTATGAAAAAAAGTGCGACTTATAGTCCGGAAAATTTCTTTCTTAAATTTGACATTTCTCTCACCTGGTCTTGGATTTATATTTCACCAAGCTTGTCATAGTCCATTATGGGATTGAATTTTGTGTCAAGGATACACGTAATGCTGCTCAAAATGAGAGATCTCAGAAGTGCAAGTACTTGTTAGACTTGGCGACTGTAGTGCATGTGTGACACTTAAAATGCTGCCTTGGTAGGAAGCTCACTAGGTTTTGGAACAGCATCCGAATCTTTCTTTTTTTCTTTTTGTTTGATAGTGTATCCATATTTTGTTTGCGTGCTGAACATATGTTAAGTGGGGATATGACTTTTGATTTCTCTGTCCTGCAGCGAGTGTTCTTGAGCAGCGCTCGGCAGGCCTGTCTCTCGCCCAGTGGCAGCGTCCCTCCTGCCATGCAGTGGTTGTGTCACCCGCTGGGTCACCGTTTCTTCGTGGATGAGGACTGGTCCATACGCAGCACCCCTAAAGAGAGCATCTACAGCCAGGCGGGGAACTCAGGTCAGCTCCATACAGAGAACATCAGGCTGAAGGGATCCGGTTTGTCATTGTGTTGTGTGTTTCTGAACGTGCCCCGGTGTTTGTCTGCAGTTGACCCGTTGGCTCAGGTGACCCAGGCGTTCCGTGAGCATCTGTTGGAAAAGGCCCTCTACTGCGTGGCACAGCCGCGAGGCGACAAGAGCCTCACTGATGGAGATGGGTGGGTCATCTTTCTCAACACACAATCTCATCTTGATTCTGATTTCAATGAAATTCTTGATTAGAGTTTAAGTGTGAACATATATCAGTGTACATCTCTTTAAGAGAAGCAACTGGACAGAATTGTGCTTTTTTGACACTTTATTTTCCATACGCTTTGCTCTTGAATCACTTTTTATAGTGATTGGGGTGCTGATTTGAGTTGTGTGTGTTTGGACAGAGAATACGCGGACTCTCTGGAGTACCTGCAGTTACTCACCAGCGCCTCGGACGCAGCAGGAGCCACGACACAGTCCTTCGCCATCGGCTCAAACATGGCCACCATTACAGGTCAGCTCTCATCACCTTCTGCTTTGACCCCGAGGGTTGTTTTGGGGACTGCTGGGCTGTGTATGTACAGTCAGCACCTTTCACCTCACACTGCGTTCATCTCGACATGTTTTCATTCAAGCAGATGTTAGTCCGGGTGAATGAAGGACACTTCGTGAGTGAGTGTGTGTGTTACCATTGTGTCTTTGCCCTCCAGGATGTGACCCTCACTCCAAATGGTGGTCGTCGGTTGCTGTGGTGATCATTAATTGGCTCCAGGGGGATGATGGGGCAGCAGAGAGATTGTACCCAGCGGTGGAGCACATGCCACGCAGCCTTCAGACCGCTGAGTGAGTGACATGTCACACAGTTTACAGGAAACGCATTTTACTTTCAGAAATATGATGAAAAATACTATTAAGTGAATGAAGATCAAATTGACTGAAAGGTTCCTGGTAGTTGTTTATCATGTTGTCTCTGGACACATTTGACAACCACAAAGTGTGCACTTCATGTATTATTCATGTATGGTTTAATATTTAAATTTACAAAAAAAAAAAAAAAAAAGTACAACTTATAAATCCTACAAAGTTTACAAAAAAGAATTTTCAAACATTTATGTTGTTGTTTTTTTTTGTAAAGAAATTGCATGCATTAAATGTTTGAAAAATGTTTGAAACCATGTTTAAAAGTCATGGTTTTAGTTAACAATAGCACTGTTAACTGTTAGCACTGTTAAACACTTCTTATGTTTAAATGTATATAAAATGTATTTATTATTATTTTTTTTAACTATATATACATATCAAACATTATCATTATTTTTATTAATGTTGTGGTTTCTCCTGGAAAAGCTGTTGAATTCACCCCCAATGCCATTCTCAATCCATATTTACTCTCAAAAATATGATTACCAAAAGTAAATAAAGATCAAATCGGTTGTAAAGAGACTGCAGTTATCAGAGTGGCTTTTCCTGGCGAATCCGTCTTTGTTGATACAGTCGTGTTTATCTTTCCACTTGCCGTCCGGGAATAACACTTGGTTTGATGTGCGCTTTATTGTTTTCAGCTCGGTCTGTGCTAAGCACATCCTGTCTGTGTTGCAGGAGTCCGCTGCCCAAAGCCTGTCTGAACACCTTTAAAGCGGTGCGCTCCCTGCTGGCCAAACCAGAGAGCTCCCAGCTCAGCCTCAGCTATTGTGAGAGAGCCAGCGGTCTGTTCAGAGACAGCCTCAATCTCGGCCCGCACTGCAGCACCAACACATTAGACAAGGTAGAGCCGCACATGCACACTTGGGTTCACTTTATCGTGAGCAGCAGGTTGTTTGCAGTGTGGGTTTTGTCTTGGACAGGGCTGTAGTGCATTGTAGTTGCATTGCATGTGCCTCAACTGTGCAATGTTCCTGCAGTGCAATACAGAGCTGGACCGCAGTGACTGAACACACACATCTCGTTTGAGTAACTTTTAACTAACCGAAGTTAACACAGATGGCATAGTAGTAGTTCATCATGTTGTTTCAGGACGTGTACAACCACATTTTTTTTATTTACATTTTCAATTAAAATTTTTGAAATTTTATCTGCTTTTGTCTTTTTTTTTTTTTTAACTTTTTTAATATTTTTAATGAGCTTTAATTATATATATATTTATTTTTTTATTTCCAAAAATGTTGTATTTTAATCTTATTTCAGCTGGTCTGCCATTTCTTATTTTTATTTATTCTTAAAGTTTAATTTTATTTTAGCTTTAATTCAAATAACTAAATGTATTGATTTTTATAGTTTTAGTTTAGTTAACAATAACGACACTAGCGCAAAGGGTTCCAATACTTTTATTTTAAAGTGTTTTATCAAGTGTTTTGGTTGAAAAGTGTGTTTGTGCGGTCTTTAAAATAAACACTGATCACGCATTCATATTTGTAATATGTTAATAATAATACGATTATACGGTAATGAAACCATAAATGTATCAATTATTTTACTGTTCCGTTTCTATATTTGTTTTATTGTTAATATTATTTAAATTTAAACGCTCCAGAAACATGTATCGGTTTTTAAGTGTCTAAATATGTTTGTATATTTTTCCCTTAAAGTAAAATTGTAATTAACTGTTGTTCAAAAGTCATTTAGTTCCATCTTAAGAAAAGATAATGTAATTAACTGACAATTTATGTAAAAATATGCGAATTGAGTATCAAACATTTGGAGGGAAATAATGTCTGGCAGCACCTCATTTTAATGATATTAAACAGATGTCAAGACATCGTTTGTATAACAACACAAACTGTTCTTTATTTGAGCATGTTGTGTCTTGCTGCGTGTTACACACACACGCGCAGATGGCATTTGTGCTCTGAAAGAAACCCATCTCAAGGCTTTCCTCTTGGAATGATTGTGTGTGCTGTAGCTGGTGCAGTTGCTGCTTTGTGATCTGTTGTTGGTGACGCGCACTAATGTGTGGCGGGAGCAGCAGGGGGCGTCCCAGCAGAGCTCCCCGACAGCCGCCTCGTCTGCAGAGCTGCAGGGCTTCCAGCAGGACCTCAGCTCGCTCCGCAAACTCGCCCAGAGCTTCAGACCGGCCATGCGCAGGGTAAGAGGCCAGAGTCCACACTAGAAACATGACCTGCTCATATTTATGTACAGTTGTGGCCAAAAGTTTTGAGAATTACATAAATATTAGTTTTCAAAAAGTTTGCTGCTAAACTGCTTTTAGATCTTTGTTTCAGTTGTTTCTGTGATGTGTTGAAATATAATTACAAGCACTTCATACGTTTCAAAGGCTTTTATCGACAATTACATGACATTTATGCAAAGAGTCAGTATTTGCAATGTTGGCCCTTCTTTTTCAGGACCTCTGCAATTCGACTGGGCATGCTCTCAATCAACTTCTGGGCCAAATCCTGACTGATAGCAACCCATTCTTTCATAATCACTTCTTGGAGTTTGTCAGAATTAGTGGGTTTTTGTTTGTCCACCCGCCTCTTGAGGATTGACCACAAGTTCTCAATAGGATTAAGATCTGGGGAGTTTCCAGGCCATGGACCCAAAATTTCAACATTCTCGTCCCTGAGCCACTTAGTTATCACTTTTGCCTTATGGCACGGTGCTCCATCGTGCTGGAAAATGCATTGTTCTTCACCAAACTGTTGTTAAATTGTTGGAAGAAGTTGCTGTTGGAGGGTGTTTTGGTACCATTCTTTATTCATGGCTGTGTTTTTGGGCAGAATTGTGAGTGAGCCCACTCCCTTGGATGAGAAGCAACCCCACACATGAATGGTGTCAGGATGCTTTACTGTTGTCATGACACAGGACTGATGGTAGCACTCACCTTTTCTTCTCCGGACAAGCCTTTTTCCAGATGCCCCAAACAATCGGAAAGGGGCTTCATCGGAGAATATGACTTTGCCCCAGTCCTCAGCAGTCCATTCACTATACTTTCTGCAGAAGATCAATCTGTCCCTGATGTTTTTTTTGGAGAGAAGTGGCTTCTTTGCTGCCCTTCTTGACACCAGGCCATCTTCCAAAAGTCTTCGCCTCACTGTGCGTGCAGATGCGCTCACACCTGCCTGCTACCATTCCTGAGCAAGCTCTGCACTGGTGGCACTCCGATCCCGCAGCTGAATCCTCTTTAGGAGACGATCCTGGTGCTTGCTGGACTTTCTTGGACACCCTGAAGCCTTCTTTACAAGAATCAAACCTCTTTCCTTGAAGTTCTTGATGATCCTATAAATTGTTGATTTAGGTGCAATCTTAGTAGCCACAATATCCTTGCCTGTGAAGCAATTTTTATGCAACGCAATGATGGCTGCACGTGTTTCTTTGCAGGTCACCATGGTTAACAATGGAAGAACAATGATTTCAAGCATCACCCTACTTTTAACATGTCAAGTCTGCCATTCTAACCCAATCAGCCTGACATAATGATCTCCAGCCTTGTGCTCGTCAACATTCTCACCTAAGTTAACAAGACGATTACTGAAATGATCTCAGCAGGTCCTTTAATGACAGCAATGAAATGCAGTGGAAAGGTTTTTTTGGGATTAAGTTCATTTTCATGGCAAAGAAGGACTATGCAATTCATCTGATCACTCTTCATAACATTCTGGAGGATATGCAAATTGCTATTATAAAAACTTAAGCAGCAACTTTTCCAATTTCCAATATTTATGTAATTCTCAAAACTTTTGGCCACGACTGTAGATAGTTCACTGATCTGTTTAAGCAAACTATTGCATACAACTTGTCCTGGGTCAGGCAGTGTGTTTAAAATCTAGTCCGATGTTCCTGTTTCAAGCGGATTACAGAAAAAGTTTGCACATTAGTTTTGCTGTATAAGGAAGTTTGACATCAGAAACGCATTGTTTTCTGGGTTGAGCTGACGTTCTGCAGACTGGGTTATTTAGTTATCGTTTGTTTCTCTCTCTGCAGTTGTTCCTGCATGAGGCCACAGCTCGGCTGATGGCGGGAGCCAGTCCCACACGCACACACCAGCTCTTGGATCGCAGTCTGCGCCGCCGCGCCACGCCTGGAAGCAGGACAGGTGAACAACATGCACTGTTTTTTTATTTAAATCATGCATTGTGTTGCAGTTCATATAGACGGGTAACTCGATTGGCACCCTATGAATGTTTAATGTGTGTGTGTTTGCACAGAAGAGTGTGAGGTGCATCCAGGCCAGCGGGAGCAGGCAGAGGCCATGATTCTGGCGTGCCGCTATCTGCCCCCTTCCTTCCTGTCAGCTCCGGGCCAGAGGGTGGGCATGCTGGTGGACGCCGCCCGGACGCTGGAGAAACTGGGCGACAAACGCACCCTCCACGACTGCCAACAGATGATCATCAAACTAGGCAGCGGAACGACCGTCACGTCCACCTAGTCAACTACACACACACACTTAAGAGCACTTTTACAAACACACCCCAAGATCTCTCAATCAAGAATCAACACGCTCTTTATTTCAGGCCTCAGTATCATCCACGACCGTTTCGACTTTCCCCAACAATTCAGAACTGCATATTCAAAACCAATGACGAGATGAAGAAGAGGCAATAACGGGACCCTCATCCAAACGCAGTGTTGACATTTTTGATATGAAATTGAATATTTAACTTATTTATCTGCCCTAAAAGAAACTGAGGAGATTGTTTTCTTCTGTGAGATGGCTTTGACTTGGGCCACTAGACAGTGATTTGGTGGGGTGAACCGGACGCTGGTCCCTGGTTGAACTGAAAGCGTATTGTAGAGCTCTGCTTCACTGTTTGCACCTTTAAGAGAAATAAACATTGCCATGTCGATCTCAAATTGAATAAAGTAGTTTCTACTCACAGCACGTTATCATCTGGGATGAATTCTGCATATTGATTTGAGAAAAATGATTTTTCTTTGTATATATGTTTTAAATACGTGTATTTATGATTCGTCTGACGCTGTGGGAGAGCAGTTTTTGAAGAGGGGCTGATGGCACACTTTGAACCAGAAGTCAGCAGAACTAAATAAATACAGTTTCACTGGATTTGTGTCCATTTGCACTTTTTAGTGAGTGGGCTGCTCGCTCACCTACAGACAACGAGAAGCCCACCGGCTGCCATCGAATCTACGGTTTAGCTTGTATTTTCACACCAGTCTTCCATCGAATGTTATTGAATAATCGGACATCTTTATCCAAAGATAAGATTTGATCGTGATCTGCCTGCAGCTCTTGTTAGAGAGAGACGTATATTTGTATCTCTAGTCGCCGTTCTGTACGGACTCTGATTACTAGACATGTTTTCTATTCGCAGTAACCGTGAGATTCGCAGTGGACATTCATTACATGTACACTAACTTTTCTGCAGTGCTTGTGATCGAGTCTCAAAGACGAGATGTGTTTAAACTCGCAGGCGCACACATAGCATATCCTGTTGTCTTCTGTTCGATTTATTCTTACCAATGTAAATAAAAAGTTTTTTGTAATGAAATCCTCTCTGCTGATTTTTTTTTCTTTTCTCCACAACTTGTGTGCTTTTCCTTGAGTCTGAGTGACCTCTTTTTGTCGTCTGAAGAGGAAAGAAGAAGGGCATACGACATTACAACAAGACAAGGTTGAGGAAATGATGACCTTGTTTTCATTTTTGGGTGAACTGTCCCTTTAAAATATATTTATATAGAAAACAGTTATTTGAAACTGTTATAAAATTTCACGGATCAGATAAATGCAGCTTTGATGAACAAGACCCATGACACAACATTAAATATCTCACAGATTTTAGCCGAACTGTGTTCCCACGATAAGAGTGTTTTATATAAGTTGTTGCAGAACTGTGCATTTGAACATAATTTCCATAGGCTTCGTCATAAGTGCATTTGTGCCAATGCAATTTTTCACTTGTTTTTATATTCCTTTGAGCTCAGAGAGGCTGAACATTTGTGCAAGACTCTTCGACCTGAAACAGAATGGTTTCTAAACCAACAAAAGCACCCAGCAGAGTAAATAAAGGAGTTAAGAAAGCAAGCAGGCATAGATCTGTTTTTCGTATGCCTCCAGATGTAATTTCGGAGCACAGGCTGTGACACGTACAGAGACATCTTTAAGGATAACAGCACTGAATTGTGTTGAACGCCCAAAAAGATGCATAGAAAGAAAACAAAACGTGATTTTCATCTCAATTCCAAAGACAGCTGTTCATGTTCACACATCTATTATATTTCAAGGCAGTATTACATAAAAAACAACCAGCATCGCAGTATGAGCTGTAAACAAATACAATTCCCAAAAAAACCTCATTTTGATTCGTCGTTTTAATAACTTTTGTAAGCAATAACATATTTGTTTTATAGAAAATAAACATCTCTAAGAAATACTATACACAATTATAATAGTACATCACATCTTACATTTAAACAGCATCAAATACTTATATACACAATTACTTGGAATCAGGAATCAAATAATTACGTGATGGTTCTGTCATCTCTTACCTGTTATACTGCAGTGAAGTGATGGCTATATTCTGTTAGTCACATCTACATCTGATTCAATGACTATGAATTCTCATTTCACCTTGTCTTCTGCCACGTTTCACAAATAACATGAACAGAAATGTAAAATCGGTTTGTGGTATAGATCGTTTCACTTTGCCGAGGCTTTCGTAAGCTTAAAGTTCAACAACAAAAAATACAACGTTGACATGATTTACTCGTTCGGATGTCGTTTCACACCTTTGTGCATTTGAGTTATTTAGAGGAATGTCCAAGCTGCCCTTTTCCATGCATTGAAAGTCAACGGGGCCTGGAGCGGTCAAGCTCCAAAATGACAAAAATGCACCATAAATACTTAAAAATCCTGTGATATACAGACTGACATTTAAGAAACGGTCTAAAATTAGACCTTTGTGTTTGTTTCGCAGAAGAAAGAAACTCATGCATGTTTGGAACGACATGAGGGTGAGTAAATGATGACAGAATTTTGTGTTTTTTTGTTTTGTTTTTTTTTTAGGTGAACTAACCCTAAATGCTGAGCAGCTGATACACATAACATGAACGCAAGATATTTTAGTCATCCAGATGCACAGTTGGACATCTCAGTGGTGCTGTTTTGTCTTCAAATGCACATGAAAATAAGCCTACATCTTGGAGTAGCAATATATTAAAATAATGCATTTATATGTTCTTTTTTTCCCCCATGATATCAGAATATTTAGACCTGTAAAGCACACAATGTACAATTTCATTTTTTTTTCTTTGTAACATTAAGTGTAAATTGAAATACATCCAGTGAGTGCATGTTGCATGACATCTTCAAATTTCAATTGCCCTTCCTCAGCGGAAATGCGTCTGTGCCAGCCAGTGCTCGGGGCAGCAGGCCAAATCTGCCACCAGGTGTCCCTGACAGATAGCATCCGCTCCAGAACACGGAAAAGCATGGAAGAATGGCAAATTCGGATTCAGAACAAAAGTGTCTTTCCCTTTTCAAGCGTTTGGTGATGAAGGGTCTTGTGTTTAGGCCTGGTTGAATGGATTCAGAGATGATCTGATCTTGGGTCGGTATTGCTACAGTATCTTTGTGCTTCGACTGAAGCCCCAGTTGTTCTCGGTGTTTCAGGTGTCCACAGCGACTTGCAGTTAGCACACAGACAGACATGTCCTTGTTCTACTGCATGAGTGACATTCACCATGTGTTGGGATGTTACATTGCCTGAAAAACA